>NW_013666553.1:124269-173133 GCF_000517525.1 Limulus polyphemus | reverse complement strand
GTAAACAAAAAGTAGTTGAATAAAATTTTGAACGTAAGACACTTAAACCTTGTGTCATGTGCAGTAAAGGGTACCCTTACCGGTGAGGTTAATGTGTGTGTGTGTGATGGATCAGAAATATATATTCACTGATTACTGATGAAATAAGAAAAGTGTTTAATAGAGTTGGGCAATTTAATCAATTAAATGATATAATTGATTTCCTATGATCAGGGATTACATCAAATAGTTTCATACAAATTAATCAATTAATCAAAATTAGTGTTTTCAATTATTGCTGTGTTTGGTTATTTCAACACTAAATTAATTGAAATTATGATTAAATCAGTTATTATGAAAATAATCAACTAATAAAAATTTATGTTTCCAATTATTAGTATTTTAAGTTATTCCAACATTTGATAAATTGAAATTACAATTAAATTAATTGTCACAAAAATAATAAATTAATGAAAATTAGGGTGTTATGAAAATTTTTGATTGTTCCAACTATCCAAGTAATTGAAATATTGTTATTATGTTTGTTACAAAGTGCAACACAACATAATGGGTTCTATGTACTTTGCCCAATCCTTATAGGTTTTTCCTTTAGGTGGATTCCTGTACCTGATGAGGGGACATCCCAAAGAAGGTTCTGTACTTTCAGTTTACCTCATCTGGGACCTGAACATCCACCCACGTATTTGCCGTGTGTGTCGACCTTTGAAGGGGAGGAGAGGATCCTGGTGGTTGAGTGGTGACTAGGGCACTGCAACACACCACTTTGGCCTTGAATTCCTGTAGATGAGTGGCCTTAGGGTGGCCTCACCAGGGTCATTTGGCTGGTACTTTTGGGCTAGGGTCAACTAAGTACCAGTGTGGGGCATTCTCAATGGGTGTTGTGGACATTGTGTCTGATGTTGGTGTTTGGGTAGAGTGCTGCAGTGTCCATGATTTGCATTGTAGTGCAACCCCCTCATAGGACCCCATGGTGGGTGGGGGCAGTGGGCACTGAATATTTCTCTTTTCATTATGGATCCCTCAAATCCTCAAAAAAATAAAACAGTAAAGAAACAGCTAATTGGTAAATGACCACGTCTTGAAGACTGAACAGCAATCCTCAACCCATTCTGAACCTGAACCTCATTTTTTGATTCCTTGTCAGACAAAACTTTAGGGCAAATGTCTCCCTTTTTTTTATTCATAAGGAATAAGAAGGGCTTACTGGCTCTCCAAAGTCACTTAACCCTTTCTATACGGGTCACAGGTGTAAGGTTATGTCATCTCATTTGTTGACTCGCATTCAAAATTTTATTGAACTACTATTTCCTGAATTTACGTCAGTAAGTTTGGTATCAAACTTTAGATTATAATTCAAATTTTAGAACTATATATTGCTCAATTTGTTGATTTAAAAATGAATGGGCCCGGCATGGCCAGGTGGGTGGGACACTCGCCTCGCAATCTGCGGGTCGCGGGTTCGCACCCCCGTCCCACCAAACATGCTCGCCCTTTTAGCCGTGGGGGCGTTATAATGTGGTGGTCAATCCCATTATTCGTTGGTAAAAGAGTAGCCCAAGAGTTGGCGGTGGGTGGTGATGACTAGCTGCCTTCCCTCTAGTCTTACACTGCTAAATTAGGGGATGGTTGGCGTCAGGAAGGGCATCCGGCCGTAAAAACCCTGCTAACACTAAAAATAGCGACCCCGTATAGATACGGGAAAAAGCTACAGAAGAAGAAGAAGTTGATTTAAAAATAAATATTTAAAAACACAGATAAACATTGATTTTTGTGTGTCACTTGGTATGTTGAATGCACCAATGGTTCAAATTAGATGTTTGTGAATTCAAAATACTAAGTCTATAGTTTCATATGAATTAAAAACTCAAATTACAGATATTTATAAGCTAGAATATAAAATAAGAAGTTTTTATCTTTTCCATTTGCTAAAACATTTCTCACATAATAAATCAAACATAGTGTCACCCTCCTCACCTCCTTCCATTTTTGGAAATGCTTCCTTATAAACACTTACTTCTATATATGACATGAATAACCAATCGAAAGCTCAGAATGTCCTCTTAGTGGTTTTCTCAGCTTTTCTAACATTCCTTCCACAATTTTTTTCTTTTAAAGCAAGATTTCATTGAGGTAGGTTGTGTCTTTAGTGCACGTGAGCCGCGTCATTGTAACTTCTGTATTGTTAGCCAGGCATGGCTGAAAGGTCAATAACAAAAAAAATTATAATCTTATGAGATTTAAGCTATTTTGTCTAAACATTTATGTTTTCGGGTTGTAATTTGTGTTCATTCTAGAATAAAAGATGCATAATTTGTTTATTTCCTAATTTTTTATGGTGGTTGCGAGATCGGTCAAATTTACCAAACCCATACAGAGATTAATTACTAAAAATAACAGATAAAATATAACGTTTTTTTTAACTATTTGGACATTATAAAGATTTTGCATGTGAAATTTCTAAATTTTCTGATGCATAAAATGTTTTAAATGTTAAAAATGTTAAGTTGTATGATAGATAGGCAAGATGTGAAAAGAAAAAAATGGATGAGAGAAACATTGCTTTAAAAACCTTAAGACTTAATAAAAAAAAATTAGATATTTTGCATATGAAAGCATTGTAATGTTTACTGATAAACAGCATAATTTGGTTAACATTCACTTACTAATTTAAAAGTTATAACATGAAAACTGTAACAAGCACAAAATGGTTACGTGGTCGGTCCTAGGGACCGAGCCCAGGTTGAAAGAGTTAAGAAGCTACATTCTGGGGGACATCTTGGTGGAAACATCTGCACCCAAACACAGTGAACTTCTCCTAAACTCAAAGAGCATTGGGGATATATATACCCATTGAGGTTACTCTCCATGCTACTTTGAATTCCTCACGAGGAGTTTTTGTTGAGAGGGATTTGAATAACCTCCCTGAGTTGAAAATCCTCTCTGGTTTCTCCAGCCAAGGAGTTTCTGTAGTGTGATGTATCTCCACTCATAAAGAAGGAATTATGCTGCCTACCAATGTTCTTATTTTGACATTTACATTACCACATCCACCTACCTCTGTTAAAGCAGGTTATTTTAACTGTAAGGTACAGCCATATATCCCCAACCCTCAGATGTTTCCAGTGTTAGTGGTTTGGTCATTCGAGGGCATCTTGACGTGTGCTTGTTGTGGTGGCAAAGACCATGATGCCTATGAGTGAGAACTGTACTCTCGCTGCATTAATTGTAGTGCTTCCCACCCATCTTACTATCATTCTTGCCCTAAATGGGTGGAGGAGAAAGAGGTACAGCATTTAAAAACAGGTAACAACGTTTCTTCCCTGAGGCTCAGAAGTTATTGTCACATACTCCATCAGAGTCTTTTTCGCATCATGTGAAAAGTCTTGCCATCAATCCATAACCGAGTTGACAAGTCAATGTCTACTTGTATCTCTGTCCCCTCCATTCCTTCCAGTGACTGCCCGGGTCCAAGTGCTTTGGCCCCGGTTTCCGGTGTCTGCTCGGTTTCATTTTCTTCAACTCTGAGATTCAAAACAATTATATGTTCACTCCCTCAGTTACTGGAATCCAAATCTAATGACAAAGATCTGCCCACTTGACCAAGGACAGGGTTCATAGAGGTTTTCAGACCTCCTTCTAGTAAAGAAAAATGGGAAGGTCATAAACAAAAGGGTTCTCTGCCCAGTTCTCCTTCATCTAAGTAAAAATGGGCACTTTGATACAGTAGAACTGTCCTGGTTTTCCTTCTAATCTGGATGACATTAAGGCCCTGATCAATTCTTATCATCCCATGCGTCTATCCTTACAGGAAACATTCTTGAAACCTGCCAATACAGTCACCTTTCAGCAGTTTTCTTTATACTGGAATGACAGGTTGTGGTATGGAGGGGTGGCACTGCTGGTCGACCAGCATGTACCCACCTTGTCGGTATCACTTGATACACCCTTGGAGGCTATAGCCATTTATGTTTCCTTGGGCTGTACCATCACACTTTGTTCTGTCTACCTGTCTCCTAGAGTGACTTATAATCAATCAGACCTTGATGCTCTCATTGAACAGTTGCTTTTTTAATCCTGGGAGACTTTAATGAACACATGCTCCTCTGGGGTAGTGCTGATATTGATGGGAGGGGTTGTTTAGTAGAGCATATTCTCTTGGATCATAACCTTTCTTTCTTCGATACTGGTTTTTATACTTATTTACATGCACCTAGTCAGCCTTTTACTGCCATTGATCTATCTATCTGCTTCCCTTCACTTTTCTCTCGCTTATCTTGGAGGGTTGACAGTAACCCATGGGGCAGTGATTATTTTCCTATTGTTCTGAGGGAGATTGGCCATGGTTGATGCCACCTGACTTGTGTGCCATGGTGGAAGTTGGATCAGGCCGACTGGCTTTCTTTCACCTCTCTCTCTCAGAACTTGATCCTGCAATCGTTAGTCTACCAGCTATTAACGACTGTGTGGAAACAGTAACTGATTGCATTGTTCAAGCAGCTGTTTGTTCTGTACCTAAAAGCTCGACATGTTTCCCACAGTATCCTCATACATGGTGGTCTCCAGCTTGCCAGCAGGCATGGGAGGTTCAGAAACAGGCATGGGATGCCTTTCTAATTGCATTGCTTTCCATCCGGCTCGTGCCTATGCTCGGCAGGTCAGACGTCAAAGCCAAAAGGAATATTGGATTAAGTTTACATCTAGCATCTTTTCTACTACAATATGGGAGAAGATTTGGAATGTTAATGGGAGGTATTTTTCCTGTCTCCTTTCCATCCTGTTCTCCAATGGCCAGGAAGTTGCTGATGTACAGAACATTACCAATACTCTCAGTGAGAGTTTTTCTTGTGTATCCAGCACTTCTGTTTCTTCCTCCACTTTCTTGGCCATCAAGTTTTGGGCAGAGCGATTGCCTCTTTCCTTTCAGGCTCATTGTCTCTGTGACTATAATTGCCCCCTGACACTGGTGGAACTTGAACTTGCCCTTCATCGGTCTGATTGTACATCAGTCTGACCTAATGATGTTTACCATGAGATGCTGCGCCATCTCTCTCTCTCCTGCCTCTTTTGCTCTTCTTGTTTTTAACTGGATCTGGCAGGAGAACGCTTTTCCTGATATGTGTCACAAGGCTACTGTTCTACCTATTTCAAAGCCTGGGACAGATCCCAAGATTCCTTCTAATTATTGTCCAATTGCTTTGATTAGCTGTGTCTGTAAGGTCTTAGAGAGGATGGTTAATGCATGTCTTGTTTGGTTCCTTGAATCAAACAATCTCCTCTTGCCCACCCAGTGTGGGTTCCATCCACAATGCTCCACAATGGACCACCTGATTTGTATTGAAACCTCGATAAACGAAGCTTTCCTCAAGAGAGAACATCTTGTCTCCATATTATTTGACCATGAGAAGGCTTACAACACTACGTGGAGGTAAGGCATTTTGTGGGACCTCCACTCATACACATTTGTATTCAGAACTTTTTACTGGACGGGTGATTCCAAGTCCATGTGGGTTCAGCTCTTTCCCGTTCTTTTACACAGTAACTTGGAGTCCGTCAGGGCTGTGTCTTGAGTGTCACACTTTTCAGTATCAAGAATAATGCTGTCATTACACAACTTACACAAGATGCTGGACCCCATTCACCATCTTGGGCTTCCAGTATGCACGGGGCTTTCCATCCAGTCCAGAGTTTGTACACTGAGTCCTATGAACCTCATCTTCACCTTCACCATTTTCAACTTTGTCTACAGTATGCTACCAAGCTTCAGTCCTTACCACACCATCCCACCATGCTCTTTCAGAATAGACAGTCTGCAATTCCTTCTTTTGGCCTTTGTATCCAAGTGCAACTGGCTAAATTGGGTCTGGCATTGGATGATGTTGTTATCCCCAATGTTCAGCACATTCCACCATGGCTTATTACCATCCCCAGATGTGACATTTCCTTGAGCCATCTGAGGAAGGTGGATACTCGCTATTGGAAGTACCATCTTCTCTATACTGAACATCTTTTGAATTATCCTTCTATTCCCAGTTACACAGATGATTCAAAATCAGATGACTCTAGGCTCTGCTATGGTTTGCTGTGACTCGGTAGTTGCTTGCAGGTAACCCCTTTACAGTTTCTGTGTTCACTGCTGAGTTGTATGCCATTTCTCTTGCCCTGATATATGTAGAAGCTATGCAGTACAGAGATTATAATATTTACACAGATTCTCTTAGCTCTCTACTGGCCCTGGAATCACTAAACATTAGTTTTCCCCCTGTTCTCGTCGATATTCAGCAACAACTATATCATTTTTCTCTATTATCTGTTTCCATCCAGTTTTTCTAGACACCTGGCGATGTTGGTATCTGCGGGAATGAGCTTGCTGATTGCATCTGCTCTGGTGCCATCACAGCCATGCCTATCCTGTATATGGACTACGGTCCTGTATTCAAGGCTCAGCTTTGCACCAGTTGGCAGTCGACTTGGGATGAGCAACGTTATGAGAAGCCTTTCCAGATCAAACCTTTTGTTGCTCTTTGGCCATTATTTTTTCATAATGATCGGAAGGAGTAAGTTGTCCTGACTAGGCTATGCGTTGGCCACGTTTTTTTAACTCATCGTTTTCTTTTATCTGGTACTGACCTACCAACGTGTAGCCTTTGTGACACTCAAGGCAAAATAGCTCACATTTTACTGTTGTGCCATTGTTACAACTGTGAGCAGTGGCACCATTTTCAACATATACTTTCTGCAGGCTTACCCCTGACTTTGGATGGTGTCATTGGTGATGGCGACACTGTCCAACTTGACCATTCTTTTAGCTTTTTGTGGATTTTAGGCCTTTTTAATTATATTTAAATTTTTATCTCAATTTTGACATTTTTTGTTTTAACTCTATTTTTACATTTTACAACAATTTTACTTTTATAGTTTTTATCAGTTGTTTGGCACAGGTTGCTTAGTTGCTTTGCACCACAAAATGCCAACCAATCTTACAGGGTTTTTCCTTCAAGATTTTTCAGCTTTGCTAATTTGGGGAGGGGTGGGGCCTCTTTATTCAGGGGTCTCATGTTTGATTCCCATTGCTATCACACCTGTTTGATATGTCTGTGTTTTGGCTAAGCTACTAATGCAACTTGTCATCATTAAAGATTTTAAACTGCCGACTATAGGGAAGGCTACTGTCTGTCAGCACCTGATGTCAACGTTTTTTTTTTTTTAATAAAGTAAGCTAAATGCTGTTGCACATAAGTTCAAAATGAAATTTTACTTATGGTTCATCCTTTCAATTGGTTATAAATGAGTTTTGAATATTTTGATGATTATCAAAAATGCTAATATTGGTATAGGTGTGGTATTCAAGTTCACTGATATTCAGTGGAAAACTCATAAAGTATCAACAAAATGCACGTTCAGTACTGTTAACTGTTTGGTAGTGTCAGAGTGCCCATTTCAGAACTTTTATTTAGAGGCACCTTGAAAAGTTTATTAATCAGCATGATTATCACTGTATCTCAATGAACTTTGCATAAAAACATAGTTTATAATTCAAAGTTTAATTTTATTTGAGTTTTAAATTTTAATTTCAAATGGAAATATTTAAAAATTCCTAATCTTGACTTCTGTGTGTTAAATGACAAATCTCCCATTTGGTTCTCTTATTTTAAATTTGCTCCATACCATTTTAAAGCTGTCAGAAGGCAATGAATCAGCAACTCAAACTGTAGATATTAACAGTCATAATATAAACCTACAATGTCATTGAATTAGTGAGAAATAAAAAATTTGTGACACCCACCATCGAGGCTCCTTCTATATTGTCATAGATATGAACAGTTTTCTCTATACCAAGCATCCTTCTTTGATAGACATGTGAATGACCATTGCAAACAGAATTTTGACTCATACAAAAATATTCTGTTGGTTATTTCATTTTTGAACATTTTTGAATGTCAGGCATTTAACATGGTATACTTTGTGACTAACTGCAGCTATAAAGCAATAAAACTAAATGAATCTAGATTTGGAAAGTGTTAGCTACTGCTGTAAGAATAAATAGTGTGCAGTTGTCTATTAAATTATGCAGTCATTGTAGAGAAGAAAAATAAAGAAAAGGGTAATGTATATTTATTTCATATTTTTCAGCTTTTCATTTTGTCTGACAATGGTGATTTTGCTACAGTTAGTGTTAGGGTAGATAAAATGTAATGCTTTACTGGAAATGACTAAATATTTATTTATAAGGTTTTAGAGGTTATGGAAATAAAATATGAAACTGTAAGATAAAAATATTTTTATTCTTAATATGGAAATCACCTTGTCATCAGGTAAGTCAGATTGACTCAGCGAATTTGCAGAAAATTTTTAGTAAGAGTTTTAGTGACTTACATTTAAAATCTATTAATCTGTTTTTTTAAAGTAATACCAATTAGTATAGCATAAAATCTTATCCAATAATCCATATTTTAATGGTATGAGTTTCAAGTTCTTAATTTTATACAGCAATAATTAAAAAAATCTTATTTCCCTAGTGTGACACATGACACATTTTCTCTATGCATCTTTGCTTCTTTATTTTATCCACCACCCCTCAGATAAGTATGAAATTTAATGTAAATTACTCACTATAAAATCATAGTTACTCAGACAAACCATACTTTTCATATCCTTCAATTTTGTTTGCTTACAGAGCCATCAAATACAAAAAGAGGCCCCCTCTTGCCACACCCACCTGTTGTATCCTCTCTTTCTGGAATTTTTTAATAGTTCTTTTTACATTTAATCCTATATTATTTATAACCAATAGGAATCCAAGGTTTTTCATTTATCAAATGACGTATTGTATAATGTTTTCTGAATGGACAATTGTCAATTACACTGTTAATACAAGCTTTGTTCCTACGGGAAGATAACGATTAGTATGGATGAATTTGTAACAGCTCTTCTCGCATAGTTAGAAAGCCAGAAAAAGTGTGAAAGTTAGTGTAAATTGTCTACTTTTGCATATTATTACTCTATGTTCTTTGTGCATTATTTAATTAAATAAATATTATTTAGTGCATTACTACCATTAGTATAAAAAAGTGGGGTTAAATGTCATCCACAATTGAAAGCAAGAAAAATGAAAATTTGGGTAAGTACTTTATTTCTTGATTTTCATGTTTATTCTTTATTTATAAGAGGAACTAAAATGTAAAAAATAGGGATATCTTTAGGTTAGTTAAGATTAGATTATGTAAATAATTAATAATAAAAATAATATGATAAAAATGTTTCATGAGGCATATATGCAAGCAGCTCATGGGTAATGTGAATCAATAGTGTAACATGACCTCCATGTTTCCTAAGTGATTTACAACTTATAATGATGCGAATAGTAGTTAGATATGGATGAATGGGCAATAAAACAATAAAATTTGATTATAAATAGATGAATACTGTTATGAATTTAAAGCTACTTAACATAAACAAATGTTGTTTCTTGTTACAATTTCAAGTCATTCTAGAAATTACAAAAGGGTAATTTAGATTTTTTAATGGTTACAAGGTCGGTCATACAGACCAGCATTGTACAGAGTTAGGGTAGAGAAAATAATAGACAAACATTTGAAATGTATTGAGGAGGTTTTAGAGAATATACAAATCAAATCTGAGATTTTTGAGATGAAGAAAAGTATTTTTAATCTTAACATGAATCTCACTTTGCGCACGTACTATTCAAAACAAATACTCGATATGTTCACGGACAAATCTTTAGTAAAAACACTTCATTAAAAAAAAACAACTGATTTTTTGTGAACAAAATACTTATAATGTGTGCTAAACATCTGCCTAATTTTGTGAAGATACACACACTGTAGTATAAGTCATAGTATTAAAACTATCCACAAGTAAAAATGGTGCCGTTATCAGTCCCTGGAACCAACCCCTTATTGAGAGAGTTAAACATTCAGATGTTTGTGTATACAACATACTAGAAATGTTCACTAAAAAGCCTATTGGTGTAAAGCACCAATGTTTATATAGGTTTAAGCAAAGGATAAAATGAACAATGATAATAAAAGAAAACAAATAAATTGAAATTTAGTTCTAAACAAAAACTCTTTATTGAACACAAATACAGTGCTTGTTATTAAACTGACTGGGTTTCATCAGCCTCTTTTTACTGTTGGGTATGAGTGCTACAAAATAAGAGGGGATGACCAGGTTGAATCAAGAGCTGGATGGAGAACCATGAAAGAACCTGACTTAAATACTCTCAAAACAAACGGTTAGATGTCTTGCTAGGTTCACGGGCAACATACTTCAACCAAAGGTCTACAAGTCATGTGTAAAGGTTCTTAATTGAATTTTTAATAGGGTACTTTCCAAGAATTGATACAGAAACACATGCTTGAGACTTAAGGAAGAAAGGTTGTAGTGTGTAACCTTTACATACACAAAAGAATTGGTGCAAGTTTATGACTAAGGCATTTGGTCAACAAGAATGTTGTAACTGTATGGAAATCTACAAAATTATTATTTGGATATACTTGAGTAAAAATGAATTCTATACTATTTAAGGAAGAGTGAAATTCATGACTGTTTCAGTCATTACATAGGTTCAGCCAAAACTATGTTGAATTCTTATAGTCTCTTATTCAATACTATTAAATCTAGAAGGTAAAACACAAACATAAATGCTTGTGGGTCAGTCTTGGTTTAACAAGACCTATAGTCATGATCAGAGAAATAAATTCAGTTCATTCAGTACTTGAGTTTAAGAATTGCATCACCACATTTGTGCCATACTATCAGCTTCTATTTTTAAGATATACTATTCCTTGAAATATAGTCTGTTACTTGATTTCTTTCATAAGTACCTTTTTTCCATATGAGATTACAACATTTTTCTCAGTTAATTCCCACAGGTTTTATTTTACGTAACATTTTTATGTTTAAAATCTGTTATCTTTCACATGTGCTATTATCATGTAAGAAAAATAATTTTTTTTGTTAATGTAATTTTCTTTTTTAGGGCAGATTTGAGAGATGGTGTTGGTGATAAAAAAGTTACTTTATTGACAACTGAGAGAGATACTAGCTCAGCCATAAGCTTAATGTCAGGACAATTGTCTGAAAAAGAATCTAACACTACTATAGGTGCAGATGATCTTTCTTTGGAGTATAATATTGTTCAGAGTACACTTTACAGTAGCCGAGAAAATGTGAATCTTGTCCATGAAATTTTCCGACAGGTAAGTTTATGTAGTATTTGATTGTGGTTTTTCTAGTTATGGTGCAACTTTTATTATCAGTAATGAGGTTAAATGGCAAAACAAGTAAAATTGAATATATTTTTTTAAATCTGTAAAAAATGTTGAAAGTGCTTTTGAACGTAATGCAATATTATAATTTTTTTACAAAGAGGTGAAAACTTACAAAAAGTGGATTTAAACCCATTTCTCTTGCCAAGCAGGCAAGTACTTTTCTATACTGATGAAATTGAAAAAAAAAAAAAACAAGCTTTGTTGAAAGAGATCAGAATAAATATTTACTTGAAGCAGAAAAAGCAATACGATTTTTAAAATTGCAGTCTGTAATAAAAAGCACCTGACCATCAATCATATAGAGGTTATATAATTTTTTCATTTGTGCTGTTGATAATTTTAACTGCTGTTAGGTTGCATTGTGTATTTAAGTTTTCTTGGATATTATGCCAATCAGTATAAGCAACTTGTTAAGCTTATGATGGTTAATTGTGTTTAACCAGCTTCTAGCCAAACTATTGGCTTTAAAATCAGGAAAATGTTTGTATATCTGTATTTAAGGTCCTGACATGCTTAAATATTAATCTGGATCTCATGCATGCACTTCTGCTGCTCATATTACTAACTGAGAACACACAGTGTTCCTTCACTTTTCCAAACAACTGAAGTGTTGTGTCAGGTCACACGACAGACCACTTGATATTTTTGTTTCATAAAAATGAACTCAGTGGTGCCATTGATGTTATCGAATAATTGTATTTATGCTTTGTCATAGTTCTGTTACATGCCATAGAAGTATTTAGCACTGGCCAAAACTCAGGCTCTTCTCCCTCTAATCATGGAGTTCTGTTACAACATTTTTATCAGTGTGCAGTTCAAGTAGTGTGGCACTTTTTCTAATTTCAAACCGCCAACCATAAGGAGGCATCTGGTTGACAGCAACTTACGGTTCTTTATTATATTTTTATATATGTTATTTATTTTTTACTTTGTTCCATTATTTGATATTATTATTATGTATCATATTTTTACACAAAGTACCCAATGTAAATAAAGATATGATTGCACATTTAACTCTCTCAATGCAGTATCTTCACAAAATTTGGCAGACTTTTAGTAAATATTACATGTCATTTGTACACAAAAAATAAGTTTTTTTAATGAAGTATTTTTACTAAAGATTTGTCTGTGAATATATCTAATATTTTTTCTTGACTGGTCTGAGTGCAAAGTGAATTATAAATTGAATTAAAGATACTTTTCTTTATCTCATAAATCTCAGATATCATTTACATAACCTCTAAAACCTCATAAGTAAATAGAAAACTTTTTTTTGGTAAATTTTTTTAATTTGTTATTATCAATACCCTAACAATATATTTGATTCTTCAGCCAGTAGACAAATCATCAAAATATAAGAAAAAGTTTTAAAATTAGAAACAAAATGAACAGCTGTGCCCTTTTTCTTTATGATTTATCACAGTTTCAACTGCTAACCATTTCATATTTGTTTTTTGTTTATTTTACTGTCAATGACTGAAATAGAACTCTGCTGAAAATTAAGCAACAAATCACCACTTGTATTTACATGACACCATAATATGATACTCTCGAGAGCAACAAAATACGTACAAAGAAATAAGCGAACTTGAACCCTGCCTCGAGGACACAATGTGGAATCTATCAGCTTATGTATTCTACAGTGTTTACAACAAGAATTCCCCACAGTAATAAGATTGCACTTTGAATCTGTGCTTGATTTCAAACTTTTTCTTCTTCTTTTAGTGCATTCTGAAAATATTCCATTGTTTGTCTATCTGGCATGGATTCTCCCATTCTCTTCTTCAGTTATCTGATTTTTTACATAGTTATTTGTCAAGGCTCTGTCGTTTTCAACCATTGCAGGCTAGAGGGTGGCCCTGTCATCTACCTTTCATTTTTTGCCGTGTGGTTTCCTCTCCAATTACTTTCCGTCTTTCCATATCTACCCCCCCACTCTGATCCGAATCAACTCCTATGTTCAGTCTGTGCTTTACAATGTTATTTGTGCACACAACAGCCTTCCATGACTCTTGCTCTTGTTTGCTTATCCATTGGAATTGGCCCATTTCTCATGATATTTCTCCTATCACCTGTACCAGTTATCCGTATTGTGTATTCCTCATTTTCTCCTGAATCTTGCCAATTGTTCTATGTATAGTCCCATCAGATCCATCACCTCACAATGTCTTTGGCTGCTCATTTCCATTGTCATTTGGAGGAGATCATCCAGGCTGGCATGTGGACCACTCTCCTCACTTTTAAGTCTCACTACTTGCACCATCTGGTGGTTTCCTGCTCAGCCATATATCATCTTCTCCCTAAAGCTGTTCTCCATGTGTTGGTACAACTCTTGAGTGGTTAATTTATTTCATTTCTCCATATTTTTTTCAAAGGCCTACTTTACATGTTATGGATCCTGCTCTGTGGGGAGTGGTGCTTGTCCAAGTACTCTGATATCGAAAATTCATACTGTGAGATCTGTACGGTCTGTCATGCTCACTGTTGAGATGGGGTGTTGCATAGACTGCTCTCGTGTTCTTCCTTGTGGCATATTGTATTATAAATATGTTCGTACTGGCCCGTACACTCGTGGACTAACATAAATAAAGCAAAAAGAGATTGATGCCCATATCTAACATTCCTTAGAGTTCCAAATTGAGAATGGTCTTTTTATCAAAATGAGGTTTTGTGCTCACCCATTGCACTTTCTCTGGTAATGCATTCCTCCAGACTCTCCAATGTGTTTCTACCCCCACTTCTTCCAGTGGAATATAGGACTCTTTACCACTTACCAGCTCCTAGCCACAGGTGTGGTGATCCAGGAGGAATCCTCCTGAGTGTGCACAATTCTACTTGGTTGAAAGTAGGGTGGTGGTGTTCTTCCTGTGTAAAAGGCATGACTATCCTCCTGCTATAAGTGTGATATTTTATTACTGATGCTGCTGATCTGGACTGGATTTTTCCATGTATTTTGCAGTTCACATCCCAGCTGGGAACCCTCCCTCCTACTGCTGCCTGGATGTCAGTTCCAAGGTGACTAGTTTTGGTTTGAGTAGGATCAGCCAACATAAGTCCCCACATGTGAGTGGGCTGGGAACTTCCCCTTACTGTGGAATGGATGTTACATCCCCAATGCCAATTATTTTGGACTAGAATTGTCCTTCCACATTGCATTTCCACCTTCATGGCATCATTTAGATATACATACCCGGGGTTTATTGCTGCATATCTTGCTGGATTTGCACACATGATGGTTTAGGTTCTTGGAACGGAGGCTCTTCTTCCCTTTTGGTTCCTAGACCTGATGTGAATAGTTGAGGACCATCCTGGTTCTACTGGTCTTGACTGTAGTCGACCACCTGTTTATCACTTGACACATTCTAACCACTCTACACACATACCTGTGAGTTGGTTAAGTAAACATCTTATTTTCTAGACGTACATCTACACAACTAGCATTATATTACTGAAGATGCAGATTTTTCATAGCTTGTGGGTCACATAACAATACATCTGAAGTTTTAAGTAGTTTTTTAAAGGTTTATTTTGAAATAAAGGACTTAAAACTTTGAATCATATTATACTTTATAATATTCATTTTAATCATATACATTTATAGTAAATGTGTTTAAATTTTGAATGTAACAAATGTGACTTGTGCAGAAAAGCGTTTAAAGGGGCAGCCGTTGAGAAAGGGTTAACATATATTTTCTGTTGAATGAAAGTAAAAGGTAATCTTACTGAACTCTACAAGATTATCTTGGCAATTGATAGACTAAAAGCCTCTTTGTGCAATATATTGAAAGTAATAGGATGCCAGAATTCAACTGTAAAATTTCCATCTGTTTGAAACATATTCTCATATCCCAAAAATTACCAACAAAATATGCTTCAACTCTTTACACCCATGAAAAATGGGCCCAAGAAAGGTCCTGCATTAACTCTTTCAACATGGGCTTGGTCAATTTGACTGACCATGTGCCCTCTTTGTACTAGATTAAAGTCTTTATGGATTCAATACTTCTAACTTTCAATATAGTGTGTATATCTTCACAAAATTTGGTAGTCTTTCGGTTCATATTAAAAGTCTTTCACATACAAAAAATCATATTTCTCAGTGAAGTATTTTTAATAACATAAAATAAAGATTTGTCCATGAATATATTGAGTATTTGTTTTGAATAGTCTGTGTGAAAAGTAATTTTCATGTTAAAACTAAAAATGCTTTTCCTCATCTCAAAAATCTCAAATTTCCTTTGTGTAATCCCTAAAACCTCCTAAATGCATTTCGAACGTTTTTTTTTTCAGTCAAACTTTATAGTTTATCTGTTATTTTCTCTACCCTATCTCAAAATGGGATTAGTCAATTAGACCGACCTCGTAACCATAAAAAAAAAAAAAAAAATAGTAAATAAATCTAAATTACCTTTTTTTTTTCTTTCTAGGATGGCTTCAAACTGTAACGTGAAACTACATTCGTTTATCCTAAGCAGTTCTAAGTTCGTAACAGTATATATCTACTTATAATTAAATTTTATTGCTCTTTGAACCATGTCTAACTACTATTCGTGCCATTATAAGTTGTCAATCACTCGGTAAATGTGCAGTTCACATTATGCTATTGAATTACATTACCTACGAGCTGCTCGCATGCATTTTAATTATATTCTTATTATTATTACTTATTTTACCTAATCTAGTCTTAAATAACTTAAAAAAAGATCTGTATTTTTAGATTTTAGTTACTTTTATAATTATACATAAAAAATAAACATGAAAAATAATAAATAAAATACATAACCAATCTTCTTTTTTCGTGAAGTCAGGGTTTGAAGAGAGTTAAACCTAATTTTTTATACTGTAGATAGTAATGCAATTTATAATTTGTACTTAATTAAATATTGCACCAAAGAATATAGACTAATAACATGAAAAAAGTAGACATATTCTCCTAACTCTCAAAATGTTTCCGGCTTTCTAACTATGTGACAAGAGCGATTACAAATTTATCAAAGCTAGTCGTTAACTTTCCCTCAGGAACGAATCTTTTGCTGTGAATGAAATTGACTTCTAACTGTTCAGAATATAATGTTATACAATACGTCATTTGATAGATGAAATCTTGACTTTCTATTGGCTGTAGGTAATATATAATGAAACGTAAAAGAGAACTATCAAAGAATTGTAAAAGAGAGGATGTGACTGGTGGGTGTGGCAGGAAGATTCTGATTTTCTATTCAATAGCTCTGTAACCAAATAGCTCTGTTTGAGCAATAATGATTTTATAGAGTATTTTACATTTTTTACTTTTTCAAAGGGTGGTGGGTAAAATAGTGATGATGACATGTTAAGAGAAAATGTGTCACGTGGGTCACACTAGTGGAAATTAAGGATTTTTTGAAATATTGCCTTGTAGAATTAAGAACTTAAAACTTGTAAATTATCAAAATATGGATTATTAGCTAAGATTTTATACTATTATAATTGGTATAACATTAACAAAAAGTGTTTAATGAAATTTTGAATGTAAGACACAAAGGCTTGTGTCATGTGTAGTAAAGGATACTCAGGGCAATAGGGTTAAAGAGTATATCTGAAAGTAATTTTATTTTGAAATCAAATATTCCAGGCCCGAACATCACCATTAGTACATTACCACCTGATATTTGCTACTGGATTATTTATAATAAACAGAAAGAGCAGATTGTTCTGTACTAGATTTGTTAGGAGGATAGCTCATTCTATCACTTCTACTGAGGTATTTGGCCTCAGTTTAATTTCTGCGATCATATTTTTTTCTGCTTGGAGCAGGCAAGTGAATTGTTTTAACCTATTTATTGCTTAGTTAGATAGCTAGTTAGATTATAATTTTAGGATATTCTGTTGTATTGCTTAATATATGTTTTGTGTTCGATAATATATATTTTAAAGCTTCAAGATCTTTTATTTAAACTAACTTAGTGAAAAAAAAGGTGAGGCCTAGTTCAATTATGGTTTGCACTCTCAAAGATTATGCAGGTCACATAATACACTCATGATGATTAAGACATGTCTACCTCCTGCTGAGTTTATTGTTTTGAATGGGAGAACTAGTCATCAAGTAGGTACTAAGTACAACAATAAAACCATAAATTCACAGAAAATAAACAGGAAAGGTTAACAGATTAAACTTTCAAGATAAGAACTACAAGAAGCAAGATAAATTATGTATTAAAAGAAGCAAAAGATATTAGTTTTATTTTATATTTTTCAGGTCTTCATTTCACTGTACATTGATTGTGATTGATACTTTTGTTACGATGTTAGGGTAGACAAAATTGTATATAACATATAGATTCTTTTTATTAAGAAAATACTTTTAATGTTCATTTGGGAGGTTTTAGAGGTTGTGTAAATGATATTAAACTGTAAGATAAAGTTTTTTCATCATGAAAACCACATTATTCATAGACTAGTTAATTTGAATTAGACTGACTCAGTAAATTCACAGATATATCTGGTAAAAATGCATCATTAAAAATTAAAATTTTTGTGTACAACAGACTTTTTACATTTACTAAAGTCTTGCCAAAGTTCTTGAATATACAATTAGTAAATTCAGAATTATAGTCAAAATTAATTCTGCAATGCAGCATTGGTCCACTGAGATCATTTATTGTACATAATCTGTCACTTAACACTGTTTATTGTTGGAATGAATAATATGGTAATATTAAGGTATTAGATTGAAGGCTGAAATACTCAGTTTCAAGTAAAATATTAAAATATTTGTGTGAAAAAAATATACCTGAGCCCACCTTGCAACTATAAAGATTCGTGACTGGTATATTTGATTGAGAATACTTGTATATTTTTCTCAGTATGCTGGAAATATTTTAGTGCCAAAGGGAACTGACAAAAAGTATTACATGTTGAACAGTAAAGTACTGACACAAGTCTCTGCATTTCCTTTAAATCTGTAAATTTTTGTGTTATTTTCAGACTAAAATTTAGAGTAAGAGAGACTATATTAAATTTTTGCTGTAAATTTCCATAGGTTAAAACTAACATTAGTAAGTTTGGAAAAATTCATAAAATAGATTATTAGATAAATATTTATTTACACTAATATCATAGTAAGAACAATGATAATTCTTGATTATCTCCTGATTGTTTTGAATAGTGTTTATGTTTGTGTACAAAGTATCCAGATATTGCTTACAAAATGCTCTTAGTTTTGCATGTAAGTTTGTGAATATAATTTTTCAGCTACCCTATATTTTAACATTGCAGGTAGAAAATAATTTGAGTTTTCTATTTCACTACTATGAAAACAACCTCATTCATTCATATATACATTAACAAATTTGGTGTAATATACTTTTTTTGACTTGCTGATATACAATTACAAGTTTGTGGTGTTCAACTGACAGTATTTACTGTTAATTTAGCTGCAACTTCTTTATTTTCATTCAAAATTTCTAGTATGCTGGTGATATAATGTAACTTGTTAAAGTATAGCTTAGATAGTCTTATTGTGTATATGTACACTTGTGAATACAAAAGTTCAAAATTACACTGTTTTCAATGTGGAGGTAATTCAAGGTGCTGAGGAATAGTTTTAGTGCTACATTAACATTACTCTTCCATAAAGAAATTCTGTAATGAAATAAAATGAGAATCATCAAATGTATATGCCAATCTTTTTGTTGTCCATATATGTACATAAGTGGATCAGAATTATTTTTCACAAATTTTACATTTGTTAAAAAAGAAAAAGATGACTGATTGTTTTATTGCTTAATTAGGTTATGATAAAATTAATGTTCATATTCTTCTACTTGTAGGCCTTTCATTTTCATTTCCATTTTGCTCCGGCAATGAGGAGAGTTGTTGCTGCTTATAAAGATTGGATTAATTCAGATGTAAGTCTTTTGGGATTCCATCAGAAAATGTAATTAATATGTTACATTTAATAAAATAGATAATCTATGAGTGACCATTTAACTTTGTATTTTTGAGTATTTCAATTGATATAATAAAAATTTGAAAGTATACAAGCTAACATGAACTTACTATTCATAAAAGACCAGCTGATTTTTGCAGTTATTACCAGTATCATCATAGAGAAGGCTTCTTAATGTATCTTACACGTTCAGTGCCATGTGCGTCACTGGTGGGTCACAAGTGACTTTTAGTTATAGAACACGTGACACTGGTGGGACACATAGTACAAGTGACTTCAATGAGCTCATTAAACATAGTATAATTACTCATATAAATATTAGATATCTGGGATGAGGAAAAAAGAAATGTGTGGTTGATACTAGGGTAGGACTTATTTATACTACTGTTAATATGGGTATTTATTGTGATATGGCATTTTCTCTATAAAGTATCCTATTAAATATTAGTATTGAATTTAAGCAAAATTTAGTAATAACAGTACATGTAAAAATGCACAATCCCAGTTATTATTTTAATATTATTAAAAAATTATGCATGGATGTATAATTAAAACTTCACTGAACAAAACCTTATGGGCATGTATATTTAAATTCATGTGATCACTAATTTTAACAAGATTAATCATGATAATGCTGACTTTTGTGCTCATAATTATTATTATAGAAACAATGTCTTCATGCTCTTGAAACATTTGACTTGTATATGTTTCTTGTGCTGGTTGTAAATATAAAATAATTTGAAGGAAATGGTTTTTGGTCTACTTTTCAAGAGAGTGCATATGTAATGATTGTAAATGTTTACATAAAATTTGAGCTTATTTCTCTGTACGATGAAACTAATAAGTATTACCTTCAAAATACTATTTCTCCCCCTAAATATGTACATGGTATGTTTTTTAAATATTTGTAAAATGTTTTAAATACTAAATTCAATTTTTATTACAAAAGCTTTCTTTTAAAGGGAAAAAAACATTGTTTAAGTTGTTATCATACATTCTGTTCCACATTTTTAAGTTATTGAAAACAGAAATAACAGTTAAGGAAACATTTTTAGAATAGAATTAAGAAAGGTAATCCATAAAAGCATGTTCTTCATGAAAATACATTAAAAAATTGAACATTGATAAAAATATGGAGCATCTTTAAAATTTTGATGTCATAACTTACATGATTTGTTAAGATGAGGTTATATCGGTGCGAGTTTCTAATCCTCAGATTGTCATAGAGCTAAAACCAAAACAGAGTAAGCTATATTTATTAGACTATTTATTCTTTGGTTTGTGTAGACATTTACAAATGCTACATCCTGTTATATTGTTATCAGCTGTCTTTGGTCTTTGTATATTAATGTAAAAAATTAATTTAAATTGCACTTATAACTCACTGTGATCTAAAAATTTCAATTGTTTTCTTGCTGACTGTAGCACGTAGCTTTTTTTTTTCTATCAAATGCCGTAGGTGTCAGAGCAGCCAGTATTTATGCAATGTCCTCCTGAACTAGAAGTCTGCACAAAAGAAGAAGCTCAGGGGCTTAAGAAAATGTGGTCAGGATCAAGTACCTCCTCACAAGGAAGTACTTATACAGAGGTGAGATATTTTAAAATTTTAGTAAAATTATTAGAGTATTGAATAACAGTGGTTTTTGTTTTTTAAGATTAACATGTTTGCAAGTATAAGGGTTATGTTAGGTAGCATATGGATTTACTGAAATTACATTATAGTATTAATGTCACCTAAATTATTTTTTATTTTATTTGATAATATATTGAATGATACTCAGTAGTTGATGATGCAGTGTATTTTAATCGTGAGTAATGTACTGCTAAGAAAAATATTTAATTAAAAAGAGTCACACTATTAAAGAAAGGTTTGTATGTGTTGTAATTGGCTTGTTTTCTGGGAATATAGAGAGTGAGTACATTATATTTACTCTTTTCAGCCCAGGTGTTCTGGGTATTACACATAGAAAACTGACAGCATCTAATTTTGTAAAATTATTTATGATCTATCCATATAAGTTTCCTCCAAAATAAAATTATTACTAAAATGTTGAAATTTTAAGTTTTCTTTAAATTTATTCTTTGTTAGCATTTGTTTTGGATGAATTAATTCAAAAAAATTGAATCTGTTAATTCTAATTGTCAGGTTTTGAACTTCTTGTGGAATTATTATGCAGATGGTGAAAATCCACCTGCACAACTAAAACTAAGGCATAAATCTAAAGTCTCTAAATTTATTGGAGAGGCTTGTTTTTAGTTCATCTAGTTTAAAAACAGTTAATTTTAGAAGTTGGTAATATCAAAAACTTTAAAATTCAACTCTCTGTATGTTTTATCATTTTCTTGTTTCTGAGGCTAAGCAAAAATTATAAATATATCATCTGAAACCTGGGATTATTATCTTTCTTGCCATCTGATGTAAGTGTATTAATTTTTTTGCATTGGAATTGGCATACTCTTCCCAAATTCCCCAAAGCTTCACACTATCCTTGAAATACCAAACAATGTTATTAATACATACCATTTCACTGTTATTTTATATTGTTGTAGTTGTCATGTAGCTTGCTGTCTGCATATTATAAACCATTTTAATATAATGTACTCAGCCATATGTGGCAAATTAAGATTTAAATTTTTTTAAATACTGTGTTTCTCTTAAGAACTTATCTCCATTCCAGACTGTAGATAGCTCTGTAACATCAGGGAGCAATGTAACTAGTATTGGAAGGCTTAGAAATGATTCATATCTACGTGCAGTTCGCTGTGATCAAATTGTCAAGGCTGGTCTACAGAATGTGCTTCAGGTTTTTATTACAAATGCTGCCAATGTTTTTCTCTTGGAGGTGACTGCCACTAAAGAAAATTACTTAGAGGAACAGGTAACTGAAACTTAGTTGATAAATGTTTCTGATGTTTATAAAAGTACTGATTGATGACTAACATTGTGTATACAACATGCAGTTTTCTGTTTTTGTATTTTAAAAGTCAGCTGAAAGAAATTTATTATAGTAACCTCTGTTAAAGTCATCAGGTGGGAGACCAGCCTTAACCTTTTCTACTGGGGTATAATTTTCTGTGCAAGTCATGAGGTTTTACAGAATTATGTTTATTAATGAAATTAGCATTATAATGTAGTTTATAATTTCAAAGTTTTATATTATCTAAGTTCTATTTCCTTTATATCAAAAGAAACTGTTAAAAAATACTTAAAGTTCATTTTTGATGTTACATGATGTGCAAGCATTCTTAGTTTGTAACTTTTAGTTTCAACAAGTTGAATGATACTAGATCTAGACTGTATATGTATTTCCGAGACAACAGCAAACTTCTACACACAGAAATGCCATTTTCCTTGTGCATCTGCTTATGAGATTTGCATGCCACTAGCCTTGAGGTAAATTCCACCTAAATGCACATGTTTAACATAAATTGCACTGGTGCATGATGACATCATTATGTGATAAAAGCCTTCCACCAATAAGAGGGTGACACAACCTACATTTGCAGTAACTCCCCTTATGCACTTGTACTCATGTTAATGTCATTCTTTTCCTTGGCACTGTATTGAACAGATGAGTTGAAATTTCATCTGGCTTCAATTTGATAAGATTTGCATTCATTAATGAAACTTTCTTTTTTATTATAGTTTGGATTCTTTCTTTACATCTTTACTTTATTATAATGAATTCTGAAGTGATGGTGACTTCTACTTTGTCCTATGTGAGTGTTGTTAATCTGCTTATATCCTGGACCCCTCTTCTTCCAGAGATCTGTCTCTTTCTATCCATACTGGATGGCTTTGTCCACTTCTGAAGTTGGTATGTGCTTCCCTGGATGTAGATGCTTGCAGGATCTTCCATATTCTTCACATCAAATTCAGCATCTAACTCATTCTCTTGCTGCCCATTTTTGCAGGATTTTAGAGGAGATCATTTAAGTGAGCATACGGTTGACTTCCCAGATATTTGTCTCTCATTATATGTACCATAATTTCATATAAACCAACTATTTCATCTCGTGTTGGATTTTAACTTCCACTAGTAGCCATTCTTCAATCAACCCACTGTCCTTGAGATAAATATGCACATTTTCTTTTGAAGCTCTCCTTTATATTTTTTGGGGTTCTGCCAAGTGTCTGGTGTTGCTTCCCAGGTATGCTTATTTTCCAAAATCCACAATGAGCCGAGATAACAGAAAGTGCTCAAACCATCCACCCTGGTTCAACTATTACCCACGAAGAGATGGGATGTTCTGCAAGACCACTTGAGGTATCCTCATGGTATACATACTTATTCAGTTGTGTGATCCAGACAGTATCAATTTCATGGACTATAATGGAAAAAGCCAGCACTTTTGCCCACTTCCTTGGCTTACACTTGCCACCTTTCAAAAAAAATGGTATTTCGTCAGCAATCTTTACACTGTTGTCTGCAGTAAAAGTCCTTTCAATCAGGTTTACTGATGGGGATTTGGGCAATACTCCGGATTTTCCCAGTGAGAATCCCCCCCCATCCTCCTTTGAGTACATCACAGGAGGCCCTTGCCACTTACCACTTCCTAACTGCTGGGGTGGTGGACAGTGAAGAATCCTCACCGGTTGGGCTTAACAGTATAGTGAGAACTGGGGTGGTAATGGCACTGTCAGTGTCAAAACAACATGGCAAATAACCAATGTGCCCTCCTGCTGCAGCCAAAAACTGCTCAGTATAGTTAAGGTGTGTTCATTTGGTACAGACTGATTGCACCCCATCCACACTAGGCTATTGGCTTGCCAACTGCTTGTGTGCAAGTGCTAAGATGGTCGTGTTCTCTCTCCACTCATACCTGCAGCACTTGGAGCTCATTTTACATACCGGGTGAAGAGTGTACTCTTGTTCAGACGAGCTGTGGTCTCCCATAGGTGTTCCCTTATGAAGGCCCTGTCATTGGGTGTTACACTCCATGGGCTTCCATCTGGGCACTTTATGAAGGGACCTCATCTAGATAATTTGTGCACCAGCCCATCTACAATTTCATTATGGGATTCTAGCATTTCTGTGTGAAGAGGTGTATTATCGTTTCGGAAGTTAACATTTTTCTAATCTGAAAAGGTATTTCTGATAGATATATACCTCCACAAACAATCTCACCCATCCTCCCCACTTCTGGTGCACATCCTTTTTTCTTGCATCATCAAAGATTTTTGTTTTCACAAGTGCAAGGGCATAGAGGGAGTTACTGAACATGGATTTTGTGTCACCTTCCCATTGATGGAGAACTTTTGTCACATGATGATGGCATCATGCACCAGCCAGTTCACATTAAACACATAAAATTAAGGTTAGACTTACCTAAGTTCAAGGCTAGTGGCATGCAAATCTCATAGGCAGATGTGCAAGGAAGACAGCATTTCTGTGGAAGAGGTATCTATCAGAAATATAAATGTCTAAACACAATTTACATTTATTATGTTATTTACATGTGCTGGTTTCAAAGTTCTTAAGTTCAAAATCCTGAACACAAGAAATACATTTTGCCACCCCATGGTAGAAGCCATGTCCACTTTCAATAAGTTAGACTTGTCATTTCTGAACCATTTGTAATTATTTATAACCAATAGAAAGAATTTTTTATTTTAAAGTACAAGCTCCTAATACTTATTTTGAAGTTGATGGGCAGTATTTGATATCATTTACTATTAACTTCTGATAGTAGTGAAACTGTTTTGTCCTCCATAGCATTTATCATTTTTTCTTGCCTAAATAGATATTAGTTAGACAGTTAAATTGCATTTAGGTTTTACTTTTACATTTTAGTGAATTTTGTTTTATTTATGTTTTAAAATTCATATTTGAAAGGTTTAATAATTTTATTTAATACAATCTAGACTTCGTCTTGGTTCCAAAGGGTTAACTTATTATGTAAATGCAAAAACATTTAGCCAGAGGCTTGTATGTCTCTTTCAATAATACCCTGTAACATGCTGGGGGTCTTCCCGTTGTGGTGTATCGAGATGAATAATAAATGGTGAAGGACAAGCAAGAGAAATATATCATTAAAAATAAAGTATATGTGAAAAAATTAAGAAATAAAAAATATGTATATACCTTTTAATTATTCATTGAATAATCTTAAAATTTTTTCTTTTGATTTCACTTTACAAATTTAATCAAAAGAAAATATTTTAAGATTGTTTGATGAATAATTAAAAGGTATGTACAGATTTTCATTTCTTAATTTTTCACATAAAGTTAACAATTCCATTGCACTTTATGTTGATGATAATGGCTGCAGTTAATGACAAAGTATGGAAAATGACAAATAAAATATTAAAATTGACATTAACAAAACCTGATGTTCACAGGAGATTCTAGAGGTTATACAAATGAAATTCTAAAAATATTAGAGGAAAATTATTTCTAATCTTTATTTGAAAACCACCTTGCACTTGGACTAGTCAGATGCAGTGAAACTAACTAATTTCAGAAACAAGTCTTTAGTAGAAATACTTAATTAAAAAATGCTTTTTGTACAAAATACTTGTAATCTTTAATAAAATCTTACCAATTTTCATGAAGATACTTTAATAAAACTCAGAGTTATGTGTAATTTCACATATACACTGTCAAAAAAGTGTTAACTGATCAGAAAAGGAATGGGTCACATTTAATTGATTAATAAACCATGCATGTATATAAAGGAATGCTATTTTGATACAGTACTGGTGTTGAGAATAATACAAGTAAAGAGCCAAGAAGAAAATAGTAATGAACATATAACAGAGAAAGCTATAGGTTTTAGGTTGTTTTTAATATTTTTAAAAAATTTTATAATTGTATAATTTGTATTAAACAATAATCATGATTACTAAAGATTTTCACTTTTAAACTCTTTGAAGTACTTTTTTGCTTGAAAAACAACCCAAAAAATCTTGTAACTGGTTTATCTACACTTTAATGTAGAATATCTTTAATGTTTTAAGAGGCAATAGCATAACAATTGTAATTTTCCTCAATTGCAGAAATATATGTAACTTTGAATTCCAAAACATACTTACGTTCTCTCACACTACAACTATTACTCGACTGCCAGGGTTTCCTTCCTTTGCCCATCTAAGCATTGGTCAGAATTTTTCACCCTCCAGTCTTTTATTCCCCACTTAATTGCCCTTGGCGATATCTGTGATGTGACATTTTTCACCTGTTTCAATGTGCCCTCTATCTTGGTACTGTATATAAGCAAGTCATTCAGATAATATTATCACTTTTTTTCGTCATAGCATTCACTAACGGGTTTCTCTGTACTACCATTGTTGGAGATACTTTAAGTGTTCTTTGTGTTATCTAGTTAATTTTCATAATGACTGTGAGTGACCTTATTCGTAGTGAGATAGCCATATATTTGCTTTGGTGGTGTTCCTTCAGATGCTCTGAGGCTGCAATCAAGGGTGATCTTAGATATTATGGAGAGAACTTAGGTTCATTTATTCTTGCACTTCCTTTATGTTGTTGGTTTCTCAGGAGGCCACTTTGTCTCAGGCTCCTTTTCTACAGTTAGTCCATTGAGTGTTTGATGTTTTAGGTCTTTCTCCAGTTGCTTTTTAGCCTGCATCTTCCTTGATGGCTGAAATGTCTGGGAGTGAATAGTTAGTGCTCCCTCCAGCCACTGATATTGTGGTGCATGGAGGGAGGTTTACTGCTAAGTTACATGAAAGTATGGTTATGTCTTGTC
The DNA here is from genome assembly GCF_000517525.1 of Limulus polyphemus. NCBI lineage: Eukaryota > Metazoa > Arthropoda > Merostomata > Xiphosura > Limulidae > Limulus > Limulus polyphemus. The sequence continues at coordinate 146,202 of NW_013666553.1, read as the reverse complement.
TGCCATGGTTGTTGGAAATACATGATTTAGCCTATGACCTCCAGCTGGAAGCATATTTCAACTATCAAAGAATACATCTGCTCGTGGAAAGTTAGGGCTCTAAAGTTAACCTGAATAGATCACAAATTTCTAGGATTCATCTCACCCTATATATATATGAGACAAGATGTATTTACCTTTCCCACTTGGTTGAGGAGTATAGATCTGTGTTCATACTTCCAGAAAGATGAGTTCTGTTTCCTCAGGTTGAGTATCCCATCATTCCAAGGTTGGGTTGTTGTCTTTTGGAATTCTTCAGGTTGAGGAGATGGTTTGTCCACTTTGGTGTTGTTTACCTTCTTATCGTGATTCCGGTGGCTTGGAACACATCACTCTATAGCTATAGGTTGGGATCCACTCACAAGTATATATATATAATGTAGTCCAACTGCCCCAGCCACCAATGTGAAATATAGGGACCATGGCCGTATAATTCCAACCCCAAGCAGTGGAACCTTGGCCATCTGATTGGGAGATGGTCAACAGTGAGGACAGATCATTTAAAATTTCACCCACATTACATGAATTAAGTTCCGAGTGAAGAGCATACTTGTTCTGGATGTAGTGTGGATTCCCTACTAGGGGGCTAATCTGTTGGCATGCCCATGATCTATACAAATGCTTTCTGTATGGATAATGCACTCACTGTCACCTCCACCTTATCAATTGGAACTCTAGCTGTAGTGTGGATGAAGGTAAGTATGTTTTGGAAGTTAACATTTTCTTAAATTAAAAATGTATTTTCCAATAATATCTCCTCTAACACTCTCCTGCCCTTCTTCCCCACTAAGAGCTAGTGTTAGAGACTGTGGAATTGGTCAGTCTTGCTTATATACGGTACTAGGATAGAGTATGCATTGATGTGGGTGGAGAGTGTCATGTGACAGATATTGCCAAGGGCAGTTAGATGGGGAATAAATAAATTATATATTTTTCTTTTTTAATTTAATTCTGAAACTTTATCTGACATAAATATCTTACATGCAATACAACCAACCATTCAACAGTAATTGCTAGTCTGTTGACATTGTAATTAGTGTATTATATTGGAAAGTGATTTTAGACAGTTGTTAAAATACAGGATGAGGCAAAATTTAGCTGATACTAAATATAAATAACAAGATATAATAATAATATTTCTTAGTTATGTGTAAAAAAAAATAAAAAAGATGAAAACTGTAATTTATCTAATGTGAATTGGGACAAGTAACTTTTACCTATTTTTTACAAATATGGCTGTTTTGTATTAGTAAACAGTATAATGTAACATATCACTAAAGGGCAAAAAAGGACCTTTTGGTCCATTTAGGCTTTCTTACCTGCTAAATTAAATACTTAACTCAAAGCCAGCTCTTACATTTCAAATATTTATTGAGCTTTACCTTAAATTTCTTTAGCTGCATCTGCCACACCTGAAGGCAACTTGTTTCAAAGGCCAACCATCCTGTTAGAAAAATAATGTTTTAACTGAAGGTGACTCTTACCCTGTTAGAATTTATATTTGTGTCCTTGTGTCTTACCATTTTTACAATTAAATATGAAAAAAGATGAAGCATCAACACAATCAATTCCATTAAAGATCTTAAACACATCACTCACATCCCCTCTAACTCATCTTATTTGTAACTTTCCATCCCAGGTATCACCATAGTATTACTCTTCTGAATCCTCTACAACAGTTCAATGTCCTTTCTATGGTAAGGAGTCCAAAACTGAACACAGTACTTCAAATATGGCCAAATCAGTGAACTATACGATGTCAATATAACCTCTAGACTTCTATTCAATATTTCTGTGGGTACAACTTAAAATCCTATTTGCCTCACCATTAGCAACTGCATATTGTTTGGATTTATTAAGAGACTGATCAACCAGAACATCAAGATCTTTTTCTTCCATTATAGTTGTCAAGGTTATTCCAATCAAAATTATACTCACAGCTCAAATTGTGATATCCTACATTACCTTGCATTAATTATAATTGAAAGCCATTTATTCAACCAATTCACCAAATAATCCAAATCCTTTTGTAAAGCAGGATCATCCTTCTCACAGCCAGCATTACCCAAAACTTTAATGCCATCAGCAAATTTAAATTATCTATTAATCATTCCTTCATCTATATCATTGATGTAAATCAAAAAGAGCAAAGGCCCTAATAATAAACCCGGAGATACCACACTTGTGACATTAATCCAGTTTTTTATCCAGTGAGCCATCCTATCCCCTGCACCTACAGAAATAACTTGAACAAGCCTTTTATGGTGGCACCTTGTCAAATGCTTTCTTAAAATCCAGATACACCAAATCCAAACTTGTACCCTCATTTACATAAGCAGTAGCTACTTCATAGAATGTCAAAAAATTAGTAAAGCAAAATTTTCCTCGAGTGAAACTATGCTGCCTATTCAACAAAATTTTAAACTTTTTTAAATGTCTTTGCAATTCATCTTTTATCAGACTTTTAATAATTTTTAGCACCACTTATGTAAGATATTTTGACTTATAATTGCTGGGATAATTTTTATTGCCTCCTCTGAAAAGAGAAGTAACATTAGCCAACTTCCAATCTTTTGCCACCTGCCCACTTTTCAAGAACTTAGAAAAAAAAAAATACTAGGAAGTGGCTTATATATCCAATCCTTAACCTCTTTAAAAATTCTCGGGAAAGTATTATTTGGCCTAGTAGCTTTTTCATTCTTTAAACTTTTTAATTTTGTTCAGTCTTTTTTCCATCTATAAACTCCTCAGAATGAGAAATATTGTTTAAATCTTCATTGGTAAAAAGTAGAATTTAACCCTATAATGACAAAATGCTTCAGACTGAAGCATGTTATGTAACTCTCATTAAGTTTTATTCCAGTAATAAAATCATTGGATAAAATTATTTAAAACTTGATGAGAACTTTCATAATAGTATGTAGTTTGAGAAAAATATTTTATTTTGTTTTTTTTCTGCTGTTTCTGATAAAAATTCATTATTTAATGTAGTTATTTGCACTCTCACTCTGAATAGTTCACCTGCAAGGTGATTTTCATTTTGAGTGTAAAAATACTGTTTATTATCTTACAGTTTTCACATTTCACTTGCATAATCTATAGAACCTCCTAAATGAATATTAAAAGTTTTTTAAGGAAGGCGTTTATTTTCCATTTTCTCTACAGTGTCATTAACTCTAGCTATTATCACCCACATACAGTGCAATTAAGAAATAGAAATATGTACATACCTTTTAAATCTTCCTTGAATAATCTTAAAATATCTTTATGTAATTTCATGTCTTTACCTTTTCACTTATAGTTTATATTAATGTTTTATATTCCTTTCCTATTCTTTACCATTGGTTATTTATGTTGACACGTGTCAACATATCTTTATGTAATTTCATGTCTTTACCTTTTCACTTATAGTTTATATTAATGTTTTATATTCCTTTCCTATTCTTTACTATTGGTTATTTATGTTGACACATGTCAACAGGTACACGTGAGTGATAAAACGATATGAATGGCAGAGATACCTTAGCCTTTGGCAAAATCTTTTTATATACCCTTGGTAATGTAAGCCTTACAGAACAAGGGGAAGCTTTGGTTATTTTATAAAAATTACTAAACCTTTCAAATATGAATTTTAAAACACAAATAATACATAATTAATTAAAATATAATAGTAAAACCTAAATACAATATGTTTCTCCAACTATAATATATTTATGTAAGAAACAATTGAAGTGCTATAATTATCAAAGCAGCCAATAATAGTACAGGCAGTTACATCTACCTGAGGATGATAACTTGGCACCAATTTCAAAATAACCATTGTTGGAATATAGTGTAAAATGAGTTCTTTCTAATGACCATAAACACATACATGTTAAAAGTACATGTAACTTCTAAAGCTCAATGTTAGCTACAGAAGGTGTGTTTTTTTTTTTAAATAAAAGAATGAAAACTAAGATAATATAAAACTTTGAACTATAATGTACTTGATAATAATAATTTCATTAATACTCTCACCACGGACATTTTTTTCTGCACATATCATGAAATTTTAATGAGTTACATTGAAAATTGAATTAAACTACTTTCTTTTCATGGAATACCAATAAATATAGTGTAAAACATAGCTAATTGTCCATATTTTAATATTATATAAATTTTAAGTTCTTACTTTTATAAGGCAATAGTAAAAAAAAAAAAGTAAATTCCCCCCCCTAGCGTGAGAATCGTGACATTGCTTTTTAGGCATCCCACCTATTCAAAAAGTACGAAATTTGACATAAATTACTTATTATAACATTGTCATCACTCAGACAATGCATAATTTTTATATCCTGAAATCTTATTTGGTTACAGAGCCGTGAAATAGACAACTCCTGCCATGCACACCTGTCATATCCTCTCTTTCAGAAATTGTCAATAGTTCTCTCTGCCGTTCAAGACTATTTTATTTATAATCAATAGAAAGCCAAGGTTTTAATCTATCAAATGATGTATATATTGTTTTCTGTAAAGAGAATTGTCAATTTCACTTTCAGTTCAAGGAGCATAGATAAAGTTTTAACACCTCTTGTTGCAGAATAATTGTAATAGTTATGGGACATTGTTTGCTTTTTGCACATTATTATTCTGTGTTCTGTGGGGCATTATTTAATTAAATAAATTTAGTGTAGTTGTACCATTAGTATAAAATGGTAGGGTTAAGTGTCATCGAAAGTTGACAACTAAAAGAAAGAAGACCCAGGTACTTCATTTTGTTTTTCATGTGTATTTTTTAGTCATTATAATAAAAGTAACTAAAATGTCAAAGTGGCAAACTTTTTATGTTAGTTAAAGATAGATTAGATGAAATAAATAATAAAAATATAATTTTTCATGTGGTACACTTGCTAGCTGCTCGGGTGTAATATAATTTGATAGTGTAACTTAATCTGCACATTTGTCAAGTGATTTACAACTTATAATGGCACAAATAGTAGTTAGAAATAGTTCCAAAAGCAATAAAACAACATTTAAGTATAAATAGATGTCTACTGTTATGAGTGTAAAGCTATTTAGGATAAACAAATATAATTTTATATGGAATATAAAGTTACTGAAAAAAATGTTTGAAATTTACTTAGGAGGTTTTAGAGATTACACAAATGGAATTTCAGATTTGTGAGATGAAGAAAATTATTTTTAATCTTAATTTAGAAATCACTTAGCAGTTGGATTAGTATATAGAAATACTATATATATATATATATTTGCAGACAAATTTTTTGTAAAAATGCTTCATTAAAAAACCTGAATTTGTGTACAAAAGACCTGTAATGTTTACTAAAATCTGCTAACCTTTGTGGAGAGTGGAGATACAAAAAGTATTAAAAGTTTAGCATGTAAACTACAATGAGAACAAAATGACTAAGAGGTTGTTCGAGTCGACTGACTTCATAGTGAAAGAGTCAAAATACATTGATAGTAAAGTGGTTTAATTAAATTTTGAATCTAACTCACTGACATGCGCTGAAAGCAGTTTAAAAGTGCATTGTTGTTAAAGGGTTAATAACCTAGCAATCCCACAATCATCAGATATTAACTTTATTGTATCATTTGTGAAAAGTCCTACTCCCACCCTGACATATTATTTACCCTTAATATATTTGAAGAAATCCTTACTATTAATTTTAACATTTTTGATCAGTCATTTTTCATATACTTTTTTTAATTTTCCACTTGACCAACTCTCTTGATCTTTTATAATCCTGCAAGTCTTCCATCATTGCACTCAATTTAAACTTCTTATACTTACAAAGCCTTTTGTTAATTTTATTCTTTGTATCCTTTATGAGTCAACCTGGATTTTTACTTCCAGCCACCTTTTTTTTTTCTATTTGGAACATGTCTATCTTAGTTATTTAAATTTTTTTTCCATATTTGATCAGTATCTTCAACTCATTCAGTAGTCCAATTCACAGCAGATAATTCTTGTCTCTTCTCTTCAAAATTTGCTTTTTCAAATTTGGAACCAAAATATCATGATTCCTTATCTCCATATGCAGCAAAAATCAAATCCAATTGAGCAGTGATCATTTCCACCTAGATGTTCTTGAATCTCCTCCTTATCAACTATTTATTAGAAGTTAGTAATAGATATAAAATAGCATTGTTCCTAGTAGGTTAATAAAAATTGTTGCAGAAAGCCATCCTGGAGAGTTTCTAAAAACCTGTCTGCCCATGACTGCCCATTTTCCACTCTATATGCCTGAAATTAACAGATTCAACCTCATTGCTATTAACCTTTATATCCTCAACCTTAATAGTATATAACTTGTATTTTAAATAATAAAGCCACTCCTCTCGCTCTTTTTAATACTTTGTGTCAAAATGTCCACTCCAACCAGTGTTCTAAACTCAACACTTTTATTTCTTGTTCTTCTGGCATTACAATAATAACATCTTAACCTACTATTAAAACTAATCATGCACCTTGTACCCATACTATACTTCTGTATTCTTCTTATTTTTTCGTCATTCTTTTGCCCCTCTCACTGTTTAGTCCTAGATTAAAGTTGCCCTAACAGTTGAGTTAATAGCTCTTGCAAACAATGCAGGTCCTACCCTATTCAAATATAAACCATCCATTCCAAGAAGCTCCCTTTTCCCATTGAACTGATCCTGCAAATTCAACCACCAACCTGCTTGTCTTTACATATTAACGTAAGCCTAGCATTCAGCCCTAGTGACCTACTTATAATTTCATCTCCACAATTAAGTGTTGGCAGTATTCTTACAGGATTAAGTTGTTATAGTCTTTTGCTTTGAATGTCTTTATTAATGCCTTGTACTTAACAATATGCTCCTCTGGCTTACTCTTCCTTACATCATTGGTACCTATGTGCACTACAAATACTGCATCACTACTAGCACTCTTTATTGTATCACTTACTCTGTTGGTTGTATCCTTCACCTCCTGCCCCCGGACAGCATAATCTAATTCTTTTCTTCCTGCTTACACCATAGACTATCCTATCCATGTGCTGTACTCACAAATCTTGTATAAAATAAAATCCTTATGTTTTCCATTCCTGTCTCTATTTGTCCCTTTTGATATCCATCTCTCTTCTGTATCATCCTCTGCACAAGCTAAAAGAAAGGTGTGACTTAATAGAACCTGCTCATTAAATCCATTACTACTAGCCTTATTAGCACTGTTTTTAACTTCCATATTATTAAATTTTCTAATGAATGATTACTTGAAAAATCATTAGTTAGTAGGTTAAAATTCTTGGAAGAAGTAGTGAAAGGTCAGTTGTAATATCTTGCAGGTAGACATGTGTAAAAGAGTGCTGAACATATACCGTTATATGGTAATGAACTTAAGTATGGAAAGAAAAACATGGTAAGTAAAGTATAATAATATTGGATATTAATTTTTTTTGCATTCATTCTTTAGTTACCATTTTGTATGTTTGTTGTATGAATTGTTTATATCCTAACACTAAAGTTTTGTATCAGAATTATAAAGTTAAATATAATATAAAGAAAATAACCTTTTTGGGAAATAAGAACTCTTTTTGATGCTACTCTCTTGAACAAAATTTTAGTCTTCCCTCCATAATGTTTAGCACTTTTTTTAAAAAAAGTTCTTTTAGCTGACACAAGGTATTTGTCTGCCAAATGTTAATGCAAATTGAAAAGGTTAAAGGTGAAACTTTTGTTTTTAGAACATAGAGAGAAGAAATTAATCATATTTTTAGTGAAACTAAAAGGTTATTTTGATGTTGAAAATATATATATTAAGCAGAGAGTTCACACAAATAATGAAAATTTTGAAAATCGATTGTTTTTATTAGGATGTCCTTGAAAGGTCACATTACTAGATATTTCTGGGACAATTAGAACTGTAAATACAATATTGTGATGTATGCTATTAGTATTATGTTGTTTTATTTTGGTATTATTAATTTTTCTTCCAGATCTAAAATGAATAAAATTATTAAAAAATTGGTTCACAATTTTACTTGTTATCTTCATATTCTGTGATGACTTATACAGCACCTTTAACAATGAATAAAATTAATTAGAACATTTATTGTTTTAAATTTGTATAAATGTGGGTATGTGTTATCATACCAGAAAACTTACAGTCTGAACACCAGCCCCCCAAGGTGTATTCCTGTATGTGGTGAGGGGACCTTCCAGGGAAGGTTCTGTATTTTCAGTTTACCTCCTCTGGGATCTGAACATCCATCCACATGTTTGATGTGCCTGTGAAAGGGAGGAGGAGAGGATCCTGGTGGTTTAGTGGTGTCTGGGACACTGCAACATGCCATTGTGGCCTTGAATTCCCATAGACGGATGGCCTTGAGGTGGGTCCCCCAGGAACAATCGGCTGGTCCTGTTAGGATAGCGTCAACTGAGTAACAGTGTTAGGAATTCTCGGTGGGTGTTGTGGACATTGTGTCTGATCCTGGTGTTTGGGTATAGTGCTCACAAAGCCCTGGTGTTGCTACAGTGTCCTTGTTTGGCATTGTAGTGCATCCCCTCATACGTATCAATTTCACTCAGAGTACAAACTTCATTCTCATGGAAAAGTTAATGACTAGCTTTGATGAATTTGTAACGGCTGTTGTCATATAGTTGGAAAGCCAGAAAAATTTTGAGAGGTAAGTGAATTTGTCTTCTTTTTGCATGTTATTAGTCTATATTCTTTGGTGCATTATTTAATTAAATAAAACTTATTTAATGCACTACTACCATTAATATCAAATATGTAGGCTTAAGTACAATCGACAGTTGACAGCAAGAAAAAAGGAGATTAGGTAAGTAAGCTATTTCATGTTTTTGATATTTATTATTTATTTGTTATTATAAAAGTAACTAAAATGTAAAAATAGGGATCTTTTTAGGTGAGTTAAGATTAGATTAGGTAAAATAAATAATAATAATATAATAAAAATGTTTCACGAGGCATGCACGTGAGCAGCACGTAGATAATGTAATTCGAAAGCATAATGTGAGCTGCACTTGCCCCGAGTGATCTACAACTAATTTTGATGCAGATAGTAGTTAGAAATGTTTCAAAGGGCAATCAAAAGGGCAGTAAAACAATAACATTTAATTATAAATAGATGTGTACTGTTACAAGCTTAAAGCTACTAAGGATAAACTAATGTAGTTTTTTGTTACAATTCGAAGTTAATCTAGAAAGAAAAAAAAGGTAATTTAGATTTATTTCGATTTTTTTTTTTGGTGTGCACGAGGTCAGCCTACGTGACTAATCCTGGTAGAGAAAATAACAGATGAAATATAATGTTTCGCTTGGAAAAAACGTATTTAGAAATTTGAGATTTTTTGAGATGAGGAAAAGTATTTTTAATCTTAACATGAAAATTAATTTGCACACAGACTATTGAAAACAAATAATCAATATAATCATGGACAGATCTTTATTTTAGTTTATTAAAAATACTTTACTAAAAAATATAATTTTTTGTATGTGAAAGACAATGTTATCTGAAAGACTGCCGAATTTTGTGAAGATACACACTATATTGAAAGTTAGAAGTATTAAATCTATAAAGTCTAAATGAATACATAGAGGTCACATGGTCAGTCAAATTGACTGACTCCGTGTTTAGAGAGTTAAGGCCTTGATTGATTCCTAATATCCCGTGTGTCTCTCCTTAAAGGGAACATTCCTGAAACCTGCTGATACTGTGATGGACAAGTTCATGGAGGTATGACACTGGTGGTTGACCAGCACATACCCACCTTGTCTGTGCCACTCAATACACCCTTGGATGCTGTAGCTGTTTGTATCTCCATGGGTTGTACCATCATTGTTTGTTCTCTGTCTATCGGAGAGACTTGTGATCCATCATATCTTGATGCTCTTGTAGAACAGTTGCCATCTCCCTTTTTAATCCTGGGAGAATTTAACTCACTCAACACAGGGTCTGTCAATTTGACCGAGTCACGTGACCTTTTGTACTTGTTTAAAGTCTTTAAAAATTTAATACCTATAACTCTCGATTATTGGGTATATTTTCACGAAATTTGCAGTCTTTCAGTTAATATTACAAATCTTTCACATACAAAAAAGTCTTATTTCTTAGTGATGTATTTTTAATAAAATAAAATAAAGATTTGTCCATGAATATATTGAGTACTTGTTTTGAATAGCCTGTGTGCAAAGTAATTTTCATGTTAAAATTAAAACTATTTTTCATCTCAAAAATTTCAAATTTCCTTTGTGTAATCCATAAAACCTTCTAATTGCATTTTAAATGTTTTATTTTTCACTAAATCCTTACAGTTTATATGTTATTTTCTCTTCCCTATTGCAAAATGGGATCAGTCAATTTGACTGACCTCGTAACCACCAAAAAAAAAATGAAATAAACCTAAATTAACATTTTTTTCTTTCTAGAATGACTTCAAAACATGAAACTACATTCGGTTATCCTAAGTAGCTCTAAGTTCATAACATTATACATCTATTTATAATTTTGAACTGTGTCTAACTACTATCCACACCATTATAAGTTATAAATCACTCAGGGAACGTGCAGCTCACATAACGCTATCAAATTACATTACCTATGTGCTGCTCATGTGCATGCTTCGTGAAACATTTTTATTATATTATCATTATTATTTATTTTACCTAATCTAATCTTAACTCACCTAACCCTATTTTTACATTTTATATTACATAATATTAAATGAATAATAAACATCCATAACAAGAAATAAATTACTTACCCAATCTCCTTTTTTCTTGCTGTCAACTGTCGATTATACTTAAGTCTACATATTTGATATTAATGGTAGTAGTGCATTAAATAAGTTTTATTTAATCAAATAATGCACCAAAGAATATAGACTAATAACATGCAAAAAGAAGACAAATTCACTTACCTCTCAAAATTTTTCTGGCTTTCTAACTAAGAGACAAGAGCCATAAAAAAAATCATCCAAGCTAGTCATTAACTTTCCCACAGGAACAATGCTGCTACTCTGAATGAAATTGACAATTATCTGTTCAGAACAACAACATTATACAATACGTAATTTGATAAGAGGAAAATCTTGGCTTTCTATTGGTTATAGGTAATATATATTTAAACATGAGAGAGAACTATCAACAAATTGTGAAAGAGAGGATGTGACAGGTGGATGTGGCAAGAGGGGTTTGATTTTCTATTTCATAGCTCTATAACCAAACAAAATTGAAGGCTTTAAAAATTGTTTGTTTGAGCAATAACGATTTTAGAACATTTCGTACATTTTCAAGGGGTGATGGATAAAATAGGGATGATGACATGCTAAGACAAAACAGTGTCATGTGGGTCACACTAGTGGAAATTCAGGATTTTTTATATATTTCCTTGTAGAATTAAGAACTTAAAACCTTTATTCTATTAAGATATGGATTATGAGCTAAGATTTTATGCTATTCTAATTGGTATGTCATAAACAAAAAGTATTTTAATAAAATTTTTAATGTAAGACACTTGTGTCATGCTCAGTAAAGGGTACCTGGGGAGACAGGGTTAATAAGACACAATCCCCTCTGGAGTGTTGCTGATATTGATGAGAGGGGTCGTTCTGTGGCGTGTATGTTCTCATATCACAATACTGGTGCTTTTAACTATTTTCATGCACCTGGTTAGTCTTTTACTGCTATTGATCTATCTGTTCCCCTTCACCTTTTTTCTCAGTGTTGACAGTGACCTACGAAACAGTGATCATTTTCCCATCATTTTGAGGAAGACTTGCCGTGGTTGATGTCACCCGACCCGAGTGCCACGGTGGAAGTTGTAGCGGTATCCTCATCCATAGTAATCTACTGTCTGCCAGCAGGCAGAAAAAGCTCAGAAATGGGCCTGGGATACCTTTTGCAGGTATACCACTTAAGTTCACAACCAGCATTTCTTCTACCACCAGTTTCAAAGTCAGCTGGTGAGATTCAGATGGTCATTGGGAAGTATGCTTCCCATCCTCTTTCCAATGGCCTGGAAGCTGCTGATGTACAGAACATTGCCAATATTTTCAGGGAGTGCTTTTTTTTTATCTCTCCAGCACTTCTGTTTTATCTCCTGCCTTCTTGGCCGTCAAGTTCCGTGAAGAGTGATCGCCTCTTTCATTTCGGACAGATTGTCTCTATGACTATAATTGCTTTTTTACACTGGTGGAACTTAAGCTTTCTTTTCATCGGTCTGGCAGTACATTGGTTGGCCCCAATGACATTCACTATGAGATGCTGCACCATCTCTCTCCTGCCTCTTTTGCTCTTCTTCTGGTTGTTTTTAACTGGATGTGGCAGGAGAATGTTTTTCCTGATATGTGGCACAAGGCTATTGTTCTACCTTTTTCAAAGCCTGGGAAAAATCCCAAAATCCTTCTAATTATGAAATGGTTTTTAAGGTTTTGGAGATGATGGTTAATGCTCGTCTCATTTGGTTCCTTGAATGAAACAACCTCCTCTCGGCCACCCAATGTGGGTTCCATCGACAGTGCTCCGTCGTGGACCACCTGATTTGAGTTGAAACCTTGATCAGGGAAGCCTTACTCAAGAGAGAACATTGCATTTCTGTCTTCTTTGATCATGAGAAGGCTTATGACATTACATGGAGGTTTGGCATTTTGCAGGACCTCCATTTGTATGGCTTGTGTGTCCGTTTACCCTTTTTTTATTAATAAATATTTACTTTACAGGTGGTTCCAAGTCTGTGTGGTTTGAACATTTCCTGTTCTTTTACACATGAACTTAGAATCACTTTAGATTGTGTCTTCAGTGTCACCCTTTTCAGTATCAAGATCAATGCTATCACTAAACTTCCACCTACTGTTCCATATTTCTTGTTGGTTGTCGAGCATGAGGTTTATTGAGTGGCAGCTTCAGACTGGCTTCATTCAATTGTTGAAGTGGACACAGCAAACTTTTTTACCTTCTCTATCTGTTTTCATTCTTTTTTGCTACCAACAGGGTATACACCCTGATCCCGAGCTCCGTCTCAGTGGTGGTGTTCTTCCTGTGGTTCCTGAGGCAAAATTCTGGGGACTTATTTTTGACCATAAGCTTACTTTCATTTCTCATCTTAAACAGCTTCGTATCAAGTGTACAAGGGCACTGAACATCCTCCATGTCCTCTTTTCCACCTCATAGGGAGTAGATTGATGATTTATGCTCAAGATCTAATGTGCCCTCATACAATCCAAGCTGGATTATGGGTCAATGGTTCTGCCAGGCCCTCTGCATTGAAGATGATGGACCCTGTTTACTGTCTGAACACTGAGTTCCACGATCCTTCTTATCACCTCCACCATTTACACCTTTCTTTACAATATGCTACTAAGTTTTGATCCTTACCACAGCATCCCACCTGGGATCGTGACTTCCTTGCTCAGTGAGCTGTGCTCTTTCAAAATAGATGGTTTGCCATTTTTCCTTTTGGTCTTTGTATCGAGGCATAGCTGGCTGAATTGGGTCTATCATTGGATGATATTGGATGATCAGCCCATCCCTCCATGACTCGTTATCATCCCCACCTGTGACATTTCCTTAAGTCACCTGAGAAAGGCAGATACTCCTGATTGGAAGTACTGTCTTCTCTTTGCTAAACATCTTTTGAACCATTCTTCTGTTACCCTTTTCATGGATGGTTCAAAACCAGATGACTCAGTGGGCTCTGCCATGTTTTGTTGTGGCTCGGTGGTTGCTCACAAGATCCCCTTTACAGTTTCTGTGTTCACTGCTGAGTTGTATGACATTTCTCTTTCTTGGATCTTGTAGAAGTTAAGCAGTACACTGACTGTACTATTTACACCAACTCTCTTAGCTGTCTTCTCTGGTATTGCTTAGCATTAGTTTTCACCCTGTTCATGTCAATATTAAAAATGACTGGCTCATTTTTCTCTACCTTTCATTTCTATCCAGTTTTTCTGGATACCTAGCCATATTGGTATATGTGGAAATGAGTTTGCTGACACTGCAGCTAAGGTTGTCTGCTCTGGTGCAGTCACAGCTGTGCCTGTCCCATATATGGACTACAGTCCTTTGTTCAAGGCTTGGCATTGTGCCAGTTGGCAGTCGACATGGAGTGAGCAATGTCATAACAAACTTTTCCAGATCAAACCTTCTGTTGTTCTTTGGCTGTCTTGTTTCTGTAAGGATCGAAAGGAGGAAGTTATCTTTGCAAGGTTATGCATTGGTCACAGTTTTTAATGCATCATTTTCTTTTATCTGGAACTGATTCATCAATGTGTGGCCTTTGTGACACTCAAGTCACAATAACCTACGTTTTACTGTTGTGCTGTTGTTATGACTATGACTGGCAGCACCATTTTGACATGTACTTTCTATGGGTTTTCCCCTGATGATGGAAGGTGTCATTGGCAATTATGACACTGTTCAACTTGTGTTTTTCAATTTTTATGGGGTATTAGCCTTTTTTATTATATTTAAGTTTTTTACCAATTTTTTTGGGCATTGTTTGGTTTTTAGCTTGTTTTCCTTTTAGTCTTTGTAGTATTTTACATTGTTATTTTTTACCAGTTGTTTGGCACTGATAAACCCCATAGCTTTGCGGCAGTAACCCCCAAACAACCAATCAACTGAACACCAGGTTGAGCTCTAAAGGTTTTTTTTTTGCTCGCAAAGTGTCTAGTTCTTTTAAAAGTTGTTTGTTAGGTTGAACTGCAGCAGTGAATTAAGAAAATGTTTAAAAATAATGGAATGCAATTGTGTGGGAAAACCATGAGATATACAGTATTGTTAATTATCACAACAATATGAGAGTGGCTTTAGTAACAATAAGTTTAAATCTTTGCCTTGTTGGCTTGGAGATGTGATGTGTGTGTTCAGCAGCCAATCAGGTATAAATTGAGTTATTGCCCTATTGGCCAAAACATAGTATTTGGAAGAAAGATGCAAGAATCTATCAATTTTTAAAAATTTATAAGCTATGAAGATATACAAATATCACATATAAAAGTATCATACTTACATTATATGTAGAAAGTTCTGAAGTGTCAGCCTATTTCAAATATAATTTTTTGTTCATAATGCAATAAAACAAATTATGCAACAGATGTGATGATTTGACACACTCAGGTTTCATGAAGCTAATGTGTTATTTGTTGTATAATTCTGGGATATAACATTTATCTTCGTCTATGCTTTTTTATCTTGTATTTAATTTTGCTGTGTACAGACTATGCTTTTTTGAATAATGTTAAGATGATATGTTGCTGATACTAAGTTGTTACTAGTATTATATGTAAGATACAACTTTTATTATTTATATCTGTTTGAACTTCAATATGTAAATGATTTTATATAGGGAACAGCTCTTGTTAACGTTGCTTCAGATTACATCTTCTGTCTTGAAAGAAACCCTTCCAGTAAAGAAAGAAGACACTTTGGGTGGCAGGCTTGCTCCTGCTCTTTTTCAGGTATACATATTCTTTTTTATCTCTGAAAATTCATTTTTATTATAATTATTCACTCTTATTATTTGTGGAAGAATTTCCATTTTAACTCACTTAAATATCTATGGGTTGTGGGTTTGAATCCTCATCATCAAACTTGCTTGTCCTTTTAGCTGTGGGACATCACAGTGTGATGGACAATCCCACTTTTTGTTGATAAAAAGATTTGCCCAAAAGTTTGTAGTGGGTAGTGTTGACTAGCTGTCTTCCCTCTAGTCTGTCACTGCTAAATGAGAGACAACTAGCCTAAGTAGCCCTGGAGTAGCTTTACATGAAATTCTAAACAAACCAAACTCAGTTGAATGATATTAATTAGGAAGTCAAAATATCCTTAATAATATGTCAAAACTTGTGTTAAATGCCAAGCTTGACTAGTTCTTAACCTTGTCTGGACCGGAAATACTTAACTAATTTACATGAAACTTAGTACAAATTTTCTATGAAATATCTAGATTATGCTTAGATAAATTCACGTAATTTGATTTTGTGTTTCTATCATTTATTAGGATATGAAATTCCCCAAATTTTGTTGTGAGACACCTTTTAATAAAAAACAAACAAACTTCTTTCACCTTAGATTTAAAATTTAATTTTTTTGTAAGTGTTAAAAAAGATATATTTTACACATCCAATCAGTTTAATTGGTTTTATGTTCTTTAACAGAAATATTTCAATAATTTATTTTGCTAACTGAAGCAGTTATGAATTCCAGCTGTAAATCATTAACAAACATAGCAAAACCTGATTTTTCAGTGACCTAGGGCTTTACCTTTTAAAACAGTATCACCATTACGTTTATTAGGCTAGATATGATTTTTGCCAACATTATTCTTGATCAAGATTGATTTAAGTATAAGCACAATACTTTCTTTCCAATGAATTGTAAGATTTGTTATTTGTATATGTTTTTTGGATTCAAAAAGAAGTTAACAATAATAATCAATAATAATAAAAAAGGATTTGAATCATTTCAGTAGCTGTCCATCACTTACTTCACTTACTAAACCTAACTGAACTTGCTGACACCTTGTCATAGAATAAATTTCCTGGAGCTTTCAAGCAGATATGTAATTTAACACAAAAACATTATCAGCAAAAGAAAAATTTGAAAGAAACTATAAAAAAAGATTCCTAGATCTGTAGTTTGCTCCTGAGTGTTGCAGACTTTTAATTAGGATCCTTTTGCTTATTTCTACAGGATTTTTGGATAGGCAGTATGTTGGTAAAAATACAAATTTCTGCTACAAGCACTTTATTTACTTTTAAATTTATGTTAGATGGTTATTGTGCCCAGACTGTGAGCCCAGTAATTTGTGATTTGTGTCACACTGCTGCAAAAATGCACTCTGTACTTTGTAATCATGGGTTTGCTATAAAAGTGGTGCTTAAATCTCACTATTCAGTCAAGAGTAGCCCAATAGTTGGCTGCCTTCCTTCATGTTTATGAGTTCAAAATTATATTATGATGTTATTAACACATAGTCCTTATGTAGCTTTGCCTAAAAGTTCTAAAAAAAAAGTCAAACTGTATTGACATAGATAGATTAGATTCTCTACTTTCCAGTTGTTTTGAGTCATTGGCTTTAGTTATTTTCAAAGGTGAGCTTCATTAATAATTGTTCAGTTCACATATTATGTCATCATAAATGGGTGAAAATGAAGGGCTGTTATAATTTTAGTTTTCTACTTATATTTTGAAATACGATATTAAGGTGTTGCACTCAAGACTAGAAAGGTGCACACTGTTCATGCTGTGATTAAACAACCTCTTTATAATTAGACTAAATTGCACTTTATTACATATGCTACATTAATATAATCATAAGATAATGTTCATTAAGAGTAAGTAAGAAATAATTATTGTCAAACTGCTATGAATAATGTAGTGGTGGTAGAATTTCCATGCATGGCTTCTTTAGTATGATTGCTGTGACAAATTTACCACCAAGAGAAATAGGATGTGTGCCCTACTTCTAGTGGAAGAACATCTAGGAGTGGCCGAGCCATTCGACACTTTCTTTTTTAGTCGACACAGTAATTTATTTACTATTAATTTGTATAGACTTATGAAGAAAGGTAAATTATTTTTAGTGCAAAAAAATTTTCTACAAATTTTGATAAAGAAGGATATCTATATAAGACTGTATAGTTGTAGTTTGTGAGCTTAGTACGTATACTTCCATATTTTTACTATAGAATTAAATAAAAATAATGTATACGAGTTATTTTTATTTAATCTTTTGTATAAACCATATTTTATTTAGTAATTAATAAACTTACTTGGGTATTGTTTGTTTCTAATATTGTTTATAAGTCCTTATTATCATATTACATTTCAGTGTTTCTTGATACAAGTTTTAATTTCACTCATTGAATAGAAAATAATACAATAACTTAAATTTGTGGCTTCTAATTAGATAAAAAGGATGTAACTCTGATATTATAATTTTCTTTTTTTGGTACATTTGTAGTAGTTAGTTGGTTGTAATGTTGTTTAAAGTTTCCAGAAATTAACTAGTTTTCAAAGTCAATTAGATAGAATATAGGTTTTTTTACTAGAAATGGAAACAGTGCTAAACATACTAGTAATTATATAAAGTTAGCCTAGACATGCCCAGTGAGCATTGGACATATTTCTGTAGTGTATTGGAAAGGATCGGGATTATATTAGTTTATAATGAAGAAGAGAAAAAGAAATGCATACTTAGTGATAAAATTTTAAGTTTAGTCAACATTTTTGACTAATGATGAAATCTAACTTGTTTATTAATGCTTATCTTGGAGATTATGTTCTTTAGTTCAAGATGAGTTATTACTCTATGAAATCTCAGGAAATTGTAGTTTTAAAAGTCATGAACAGGATTCAGTTTTTCAGGTTATGTTAAATTTTGAAGAAATGATGAGCTACTCAAAAATTATAGTTTGTAGTTTATTACATTTATATTAAGCTGAAAAAAATGTTCATTTCCAGTAACACAAATAACAGAATGAGATATTTTTATCAAAATAATTAATTGAAATATAAGATGCTGTTATCCCAACAGTTTTCTCCATGTTGTTTTTTGCTTATACCTTTATCTTTAGACTCTGATAGTGACCTGGATTAAAGCTAGTCTTCAAGTAGTAATCTCCACCGAACTCTGGGACCAGTATCTTCACGTCCTGTCAAACCTTACCCAGTGGGAGGAATTGATCAGGGAATGGGCTGTTAGTATTTTAACAGTATAACAACTATGAGTCTGTTATTTAATTTGTTAATGAAGAATACTTTAAGAAACAGGATAACTAGATATTTAAACATAATATATTTTTAGAATATTTGTTTATTTAAATGAGAAGTATAAACTACTTGTTATCCTTTTGTTGACATTATAATTACCTGAGGATGATAACTAAAAATACATGCAGGTGTATATGTTTTTTTTCTATTGATGATAATGTTACTTTTTAATCCTTGTGTTTGTTTTTAAGTTCTGATATGTTTTACACCTAGAAAATTTTGCATCTTTGTAAATGTTAGATTGTTCATAACTTCATAACACAGGTAAAACTGTGTAAAAAATTACATGTGGTGGTTGCTGAAAGAGAACAACAAGGAGTATGTTGTACGTTAAACCACTGAAGACAACAAGGTGTTAATTACAGATATATATGTATTTTAATATATTGTTGCTGATGCAATGTTTTGGGCACTGCTTTTCTTTGTGTATCTGTAGGCTGAACAGTAAATCTATAAACCAAAAATTTCTATTTAGAAGGTTGTGTGACACTATAACAAATGAACTTTTGTGAGAATGTTTACAAATGCTTGAAACTATATGATATAAAATTATAAAGTTATACTTACATATCTATCTATCTATAAAACTAAATGTAACTTTAAGGGAACAAAAAAAAAAAATTAAATCACAGCCACAATACAAACATCCAACATCAGGTCACAAATCATAAGGTAATGTGCCCTGGTTTCTTGAAGTACTGGTGGAAGTAAGACCAAAATTGCAGTTTAACCTCAATATCGCTGGCCTCGCATGCTTCAGAAAAAAAATGGAGCAGATGTGGGTATTCTAGCCCACAACATCCCACATCTTTTGCAGCCAAATGTGGGAAGGTGGTTGCTCACACACAACAAAAAAAGAATAAAAGAAAAGAAGAAATAAACAATAGAATACAAGACAAACACAAATATTACTTTAGGTAGCTATCCTTGTAAAAGAACATGCTGAAACACGTGCCTACATTGAACCAAGAACATTCATGCAGGGTCATAAGTCAAGTTTTTAATGTAAGGATCAATGTAACTGCACATCAAAATGCATCATATATTCTGTTGCATGCACATGTGGAAAATTATACATAAGAGAAACCAGTAGATTATTAGCAGAACATACCCAAGAACAACTCGGACATACATTGTAATGCAGATAAACCAGTAGCTTGACACTTTAATTTGCCCAACCATACCCTTGAACATTTTAAAAATACTTATTTTGTAAAAGGCCCCTACGAACAAACATAACCGTGAACTACAAGACAACAAAAGTATTTTTCACCTGGGAACTATCCACCCTAATGGGATAAATGAGCATTTTAACTATTTGTAATATTTCCATCCTTTGGTTTTAATATCTGAAAGATTCTTGATTTATGTATTTCATTAATTATTAGTATTTTTTCATTATTGTTTTACTTATTACTTGTGTTAACTAATCTTCCAATTACTTTTACCAAACATTGTTATACATGTTCGCTTTTTACTGTCACATGACCTCTAAAATAGAATGTTTTTGTTTATAGTTTTACTGTTCATCAACAGATATCTGATGAAGGACATTGCCTAAAATGTTGTATGAACAACAGTATGTATTAGAATATATATATATTTGGGATTTACACTTTGTTGTCTTTGGTGGTTTAACCTACAACATACTCCTTGTTTTCCATAATACAGATAAAAACAGCTATGCATAAGAAGTAGTGCATCAGATTTAATATGGGATCTAGAAACTTTAAAGGCATTAAATCATACTAATTATATAAATTATAAAGACATATTGGCCAAAAATAGCCTAAAACAAATTCTTTTATCTGACAAATACTTCTCAGTAGAAATATAATGTAAAATATTCTTTTCTGTTAATTTTTATAAGCTTTTATATTTAGAAATTATTAATATCTTAGCATTTTATGTTTGTTTCAGTTATATGATTTACACTATTTTATTCTTGTTACTGTGAATATTTTTCCTAATTGCCAGTTAAATTCATGGAGCTCTGTCTAAATTATTTCTTAAGAAAGCATTTATAAAAAAAGTTGAACTTAATTTTAAATACCCTGCATATGTCTTCTATTTATTTTGTGTTATTTATTGAATTTGGATTAACTCATTGATAAACAGTGCTGTTTATTACACTTATGAAAAACACAAATTATTTTAACAATATTAAATTAGAAATTTCAAAATTTTTTTTAATTTTACATTCCTTTTTTGAAAATACTAATTAATTATTAAGTAGATATATAAAAAATGAACTAACACATCAGAGAATTTTTAATTTTATCATACAATTTATGATATTTGTATTTAAAGAAATGCAGTGAAGCTTAAAACTATATTATTAGACTCTCTTTAACTGTTTTGTAATGGATAGGATGAAGTGTGCATGTCACGTCCTGTTACACAGTTATAAACAAAATTCAATTAACTACTTGATTATCAAAGTATACTAATAAACTTGGCATCAAAAAGTAGGTAATAAATTAAATTTTAATATTACATTGTTTTAAGTTTAATTTTATGAGGAAATATTTTAGAAAATCATCAGTCTAATCTAGTATGAGAATTGTGACATTTGCTCTCTATATCTTCCCTAATTTTTTTACCACACCTCGAAAGAGTACAAAATTTAATGTAAATTACTTATTGTAACATAGATATTATTCAGGCAAAGCATACTTTTATAGTTTATACCTCATGAATAATTTTTATTATTATTTTTTCTTTACCTACTCTAACCTCATCTAACTTAACTCTTTGATTAGGGGTCAGTCAGTGTGACGAACTCGTAACCATCTTGTGCTTGTTATAGTTTTCATGCTATAACTTTGGCATTAGTAAGTGAATGTTAATGAAATTTGGCCTATCTATCATGCAAAGTAATTTTCATTTTAAGATCAAAAATACTTTTATGCATCAGAAAATTTTGAAATTTCATATCCTAAATATTTATAATGTCTGGATAGTTATCAAACATTTCTTAAGAAAAACTTTATATTTTAACTGTTATTTTCAGTAATTAATCTCTGTATGGGTTTGGTAGATTTTAATGATCTCGCAACCACCATAAAAAATTAGGAAATAAACCTAAATTATGCCTTTTTCATTCTAGAATGAACACGAATTATAACATG
>NW_013666553.1:116555-123269 GCF_000517525.1 Limulus polyphemus | reverse complement strand
CAAAAGAAGTGGCACTAAGCCCATTAAAATGGCTGAGAAAGCCACTAGGGGACATTGAGCTTCTGAGTGATTATTCATGTCATATATAGAAGTACGTGTATATAAGGGAGCATTTCCAAAAATGGAAAGAGGTGGTTGGGGTGCTACTGTGTTTGATTTATTACATGAGCAATATCTTAGCAAATAGAAAACACCAACTTCACAAACATCTAATTTGAACCAGTGCTGCATTCATCATACCACATGATACAAAAATCGATGTTTATCCGTGTTTTTTAAAATTACTTTTAAATTAAGAAATTGAGTAATGTATATTTCTAAAATTTGAATTATAATCTACAGCTTGATACCAAACTTATTGATATAAATCCATGAAGTAGTAGTTCAATAAAATTTTGAATGCAAGTCAACAAACGAGATAACATGACCTTTCACCTGTGACCTGTCTTGAAAGGGTTAAAAAATTTCTAATGTTTACATTTCAGTTACTTTTATGATAATAAATAAAGAATACACATGAAAAACAAGAAATATAGTACTAACCTGGATCCTCATGTTTTGTTTTTTTGTTGTTGAATGTGTAAGCCTGCATTTTTTTATACTAATGGTACTACTACACTAAATAATTTGTATTTAAAATTAAGTAAAGCACTTAAGAACACAGAAAGCACAAACAAGCAATGTCATAGTTTTCTTATAAAGCCTTCTAACTATGGATAAGAGTTTTCAAAAATTCAGCTAAGCTTGTTGGTCTGAATACTGTGAGAAAAACTTTTAAATTGAGTGGACAATTCTCTATACAGAAAATAATATAATACATCATTTGATTGATTAAAACTTTGGCTTTCTATTGGTAATAAATTGTATAGTATAAAATGTTGGAGAGAACTATTGTCAATTTGTGAAAGGTGGGATGTGATAGGTGGGTATGGAAAATGGGTCTGATTTTCTATCTTATGGATTTCTAAACAAGAATGAAAAAACAAGAAATATAGGATGTACTTGGGTGTTTTTGTTTTTTTTTGCTCTTGACTGTTGATGACACTTAACCCTACTTTTTATATTAATGGTACTACTGTCCTAAATATTTTTTTATTTAATTAGATATTGCACAAAAGAACACAAAATAGTAACATGCAAAAAGCAGACAATGTCCCCTAACTGTCACAATTTTTCTGACTTTCTAATTATGCAACAAGAGCTGTTTAAAATTTATCTATGCTCATCGATGTGATTCCTATGAGAATAAACCTTGAAAGGGAAATTTACAATTCTCTGTTTACAAAAAAATGTAATATAATATGTCAATTCATAGATTAAAACATGTCTTTATATTGGTTATAAGTAATATAATATTAAAAGTCGGAGAGACTATTGGCAATTTTTGAAAGAGAGGATGTGAGAGGTGGGTGTGGCAAGAGAGGTTTGATTTCATATTTTATTGCTCTGTAACTAAATAAGATTGAAGGCTCTGAAAATTGTGTTTTGCCTGAGTGATGACGATATTACAAGGGGTAATTTACGTTAAATTTTGTACTTCTTGGAGGGGCAGTAAATAAGTTAGAGAAGAGGGGATGCCTAGAGAGAAAATGTCACAATTCTCATACTTGGGGAAATTCAGGAATTTTTTAAATATAGCCTTATAAAAATTAAGAACATAAAACTTGTATATTATTAAAATTTGGATTATTGGCTACATTGTTATACCAAGTTTATTCACATACAAAGAAAATAACTATAAAAACTTGTGACATGCTGACTTGTAATGATAGTTAGTCATCATAAGTAAAATATAAAGTGACACAAACTGATCTTTAGATGTTTTACAAAGAAATGTTTGTAATTTTTGACTTAAAAAAAGGAAGAAAATCATAAATTTTATAAAGGATTTAAAGAAATGTCATTAATAAATTTTTTATGAAAACAAATATTAATCATATTGATTTAACTATCTCAACTCAGGCTCGGTTGATTTGACCGACTGCGGGACCTCTTTGTACATAAGTCTTTCAGTAAACATTGTCTTTCACATACAAAAAATCATATTTTTCAATGAAGTATTTTTAACAAGCTAGAAAAAGATTTGTCCATAAAAATATTGAGTTTTTTACTAGTTTGTGTGCAAAATGATTTTTATATTAAGATTAAAAATACTTTTCTTCATCTCAAACATTTCAAATTTCATTTGTGTAATCTCTAAAACCTCCTAAATTCATTTCAAATGTTTGTTTTCAATCAAACTTTGTATTTTATCCTTTATTTTCTCTACCTTAACTCTGTACAGTGTTGGTTAATTTGACTGACCTCATAACCACCATAAAGAAATACAAAATAAATCTAAATTAGCCTTTTTTCATTTATCCTAAGAACTTGAAACTTGTATACTATTAGAATATCGATTATTAGGTATAATTTTATGCTATATTAATTGGTATAACATCAACAAAAAGTAGTTTAATTGAATTTTGAATGCAAGTCACTAAAACTTCATGACACGCGCAGTAAATGATGTCTGGGCAGAGAGGGTTAAAGGGTTCCTATTTTAGATTAAATGCAATGATCATTTTTGGACTTTATCATTGCTCATTAAAAAATATGAAATCATAGTTATATTTGAGAAGTACTGTTGAATTAAGAATGTTTAAACCTTGCATGAATTTGTAATGCAAGGCAATGTTTGTAAATGGTCTCTGAATTATTCTGGGTAAAACTATGTGTTACCAGTCAGTCTTATTTTTTGAAAGTTAATGAAATACATAAATGTATATATACACTCATACATAAGCTGTATAAAGTGATTATTGTTGAAGAGAAATGGGAAGTTAATGTCAAAGATAATTAATAAAATTTTTCTCCTTGTGTACCTTCTTTTTTAGTTCTTTATGAATCTTTTTGTGCCTAAATATTTTACAGAAAACAATGGAAACAGTCACAAGAGTAATGGCTCGAATTGTGTATGGTTTAGACTTAAATGATTTACCTCTACAAAGGTTAACTGAGCAGAAGCAGAAGAAGAGAAAAGGTACTAAAACTCCCCACACAGCTGCAATTGAAAATAAAACTAGCACTGAAGTTGTAAAATCTTCAGTAGCTCAGTCAGAAAAAAAATTAACATCAGATGCTTCGGAACAACATGAAGGTATTAGTAATGGTTTTGAAGATACTTAATATTTTTACATTAATAATTCTAAAGTAAAGCACCAGAGTGAGCTTTCTTTTGTTTCTTAAACCAAGTAGTGTTAATTATTAAATTTGAAACATGTAACTAGTTTGAATATTCTTAGTTTATATAATTTTATTCAAAATTACTTAATCATTTTTGGAAGATAGTTTTTGAAGTGAATCTAGTATAATGGCTCGTATATGTGAACAAATGAAAGATAGGGTAATTACTGATTTGTGAAGTAAATGTCTGATTCTTCTAGTACTGTTATTTTCTGAATGTATATAGGTAAGAGAATTGTTTTGACTGATTATTAGTAAACTGCACACTGAAATTTTAGCAAAAACCGACAAGTAGTCATTTTTCTCTCAACAAATTGACCACCTTTATGGGTTGTTGTCCTGTAAATGGAATATGCAAAAATCCAAAAGACATTAGATTAAAAACATAACTTTATATAGAAGATTATTATTTTTTTCTTGAACTGAATCAGCTCAGTGCATTCAAAATGATAATTATTCATCTGTAATAGTAACTTTTTGGGATTAAGATTGTGCCACTTTTACCTTCAAGCTTTAAATGAGAAAACCCAAGTTTCAAATGGTTGCGTAAATGATTTTACACACACACACACCAATTAACCATAGTGTCCTCTCCAATTCTAAGGGTTGACGACTGTGTTTATCCATTATTCTTTATTCCTTGCTATCTTGATGGTAGTTGTCACAAACATAGATATGTGGTATTTGTATTAGACTGTAGTTTGTTTGAATTACTGTTTACTGGCTTTTTCACTTTTACATTGCTCTTACGGTTTGGTTTGGTTTTCTTATAAGTAGAACTGAAATATGCTGTTCATATGAAAGTTTAGGTATCAGTGTAAATATATACATGTATACATTTAAATAGTTTTCTCACTCTTTTTGCAGAAGCTGTATGAATGTTTTAAAAATGTATATTTGTTTGGTTTTGTATTGATCATAGTTTTTCATTATTTCATTCGTATGTAGAATTTAGTCGAGATTATACATCATCTAGGGAACAACATGATATTGACCTGTCAATTAAATGTCGAAGTGCCTCACCTACGCGTATGGGACGTAGTGTTAGTGATAGTCATCTTTTAAAAAAAAAAGGTGGGTTAGTTTTATATTTCTTTCAAAAAATTAAATCTGTTTGATAAGTCTGGTGGAGTTTTCTGTTCAGAAGAAAATCATAATAAGCATGTTTGTATAGCATACAAAAGATTAAGCTTTTGTATTTGTTTGTTAAAGTAATTTAGTAAATGTTTAAAATAAAAAATTTCATTTTACTCCTGTCTTTTCAGCTGGTCGTTTCAGAAGACTTCCTCGAAAATCATCAGTTACAGATGACCAAAAAACATCAATTTTATCAGGTAAAACTGCTTTGAATTTACAATAAATAAGATGATTATACTTTCTAAAGTTATGAATTGGTTATGAATTTGGAAAGATGAGAAGAAATACTTGATTTCTCTTTAAATATGATGTCTTGCTTATAAACTGTTCTTCACTACTTGTTTTTTTTTAGTGTCTAGAAAAACCTTTATTTTGGATTATGACAGCCAATATTAAACAAGTAGTCTTAAAAATATTCTATCCATTTGCCACACCTACCTGTTACATTTTCTCTTTCACAAATTGATAACAAATAGAAAGACAAAGTTTAATCTATCAAATGATGTATTATAATTATTATTTGCAGTACAGATTATTGTCTATTTTGTTTTCAGTTTGAAAGCTTCTCTCATGGTGTTCAGATCCAGAAGCTTTGGGAATTATTTTAAAGGCTCTTATGCAATAGATAGAAAGCCATTATTTAACTCTCTCACTACGAGTTTGGTCATTTTTGCTAAGTTTGTGACCCCAAATTGACCTTAGGGTTTACATACTATAACTTTTAATATATTTTGTGTATTTTTTACAAACTTTTGCAAGTTTTTTGTAAATATATGGAGTCAAAGTATTGATTACTCTGAGTGCAAAGTGATTTCCATGGTAAGATTAAAAATACTTTTCTTCATCTGAAAAATCTCAAATTTCATTTGTGTAATCTCTAAAACCTCCTAAATACATTTCAAATGTTTATTTTCTGTAAAACTTTATATTTTATCTATTATTTTCTCTACCTTAACTCTGTACAGTGTTGGTTAATTTGACTGACCTCATAACCACCATAAAGAAATCTAAATAAGCTTTTATTCATTCTAGAATGACTTCATATTGTAACAGGAATCTACATTTGCTTATCCTTAATAGCTTAAATCTCGGATAGGAAAGGAAAATAAAACTTTAAAAATAAACTACTTGAAAAGGTAAAGACTTGCAATTAATAGTATATGCAAAAAAAAAGATCTTTCAAGATTATTCAGTGAACAATTCTAAGATGTATACATTTTTACTATTTCTTAATATTAAACATTTAATTATACGTTGATTATAATAGTCAAACTATTCAGTCTTAAGTGCAAATAACTACAACAGAAAAATAAATCCTTAGATAAAATACTTAATTAAAATAATCTCATTCTTTGCATAGAAGATACTTTGAGAAATTTCAGAATTATTGTATGTATTGTTGAACTTCTATCATTCTCCATACAAGCTTAGTCCAAAAGGCCTACATGTAACCATAATATTAAAACTGATATAATATTAAAATTTGATTTATTAACTATGTTTTAATGCCAAGTCTATTCGAATACAGTGATAAT
Organism: Limulus polyphemus; assembly: GCF_000517525.1. NCBI lineage: Eukaryota > Metazoa > Arthropoda > Merostomata > Xiphosura > Limulidae > Limulus > Limulus polyphemus. The sequence continues at coordinate 117,372 of NW_013666553.1, read as the reverse complement.
AAAGTAGTTTAATTAAATTTTGAAAGAACCCTTACAAATTTGTGACATGCACTTTAAACTGCCTGTAGTTAGTGGGTTAAGTAAATAAAAATTTAGTGTACTAGTATCATTATTATAAAAAAAGAAGTAGGCTTAAATTTCATCATCAATCAACAGCAAGAAAAACAATGTCAAAGATATGTACCATATTTCTTGTTTTTCATATATATTATTTATTTATTATTACAAAAGTAACTAAAATGTAAAAAGTATAAAATAGTAGGTTAACTCTTTTCCAACAGGTATCCCTTTAAACTTCTTTCTGTGCATGTCACTCAGTTACATTCAAAATTTAATTAACCCTCTCAACATGGGCTCTGTCAGTGTGACCCACCACATGACCTCTTTGTACTCGATTAAAGTCTTTATAGATTTAATACTTATAATTTTCAATATAGTGTGCATATCTTTACAAAATTGGATAGTCTCAGTTCATATTACACATACAACAAATCATAGTTTTTAGTGAAGTATTTTTAATAAAATAAAATAAAGATTTGTCCATGAATATATTGAGTATTTGTTTTGAATAGCCTGTGTGTAAAGTAATTTTCATGTTAAAATTAAAAATACTTTATCTCATCTCAAAAATCTCAAATTTCCTTTGTGTAACCCCTAAAACCTCCTAAATGAATTTCAAACGTTTTTTTTTTTCAGTAAAACTTTATAGTTTATCTGTTACTTTCTGTACCCTATCTCAAAACTGGGATCGGTCACTTAGACCAACCTCGTATCCACCAAAAACAAAAAAAAAAAAAAAAAAAAAAAAAAAAAAAAA
>NW_013666553.1:111510-116343 GCF_000517525.1 Limulus polyphemus | reverse complement strand
TTTCCCCCAAAAAAAAAAAAAAAAAAAAAAAAAATCGAAATTAACCTAAATTACCCTTTTTTTCTTTCTAGAATGACTTCAAATTTTACCATGAAACTGCCTTCATTTATCCTAAGCAGCTCTAAGTTCGTAACAGTATACATATATTTATAATGAAATTTTATTGTTTTATTACCCTCTTTATTGCCCTTTGAACCATGTCTAACTACCATCTGCACCATTATAAGTTGTAAATCACTCATGGAACATGCAGCTTACGTTATGCTATCAAATTAAGTTACCCACAAGCTACCTGTGTGCGAGCCTTGTGAATTATTTTAATTATATTATTATTATTACTTATTTTACATAATCTAAGTGTAAATAACTTAAAAAGATCTGTATTTTTATAATTTAGTTACTTTTATAATAATAAATATAGAATAAATATGAAAAACAAGAAATAAAGTACTTACCCAATTTTCTTTTTTCTTGCTCTCAGGTTTTCGGAGAGTTTAGCCTAATTTTTTATACTATAGATAATAATGCACTTAATTTTTATTTAATTAAAAATTCACCATAGAATACAGACTAATAGCATGCAAAAAGTAGACAAATTCCCGTAACTCTCAAATTTTTTTCTGGGTTTCTAACTATGCGACAAGAGTTGTTACAAATTCATCCATGTTAGTCATTAACTTTCCCATGGAAACGAATCTTGTACTGTGAGTGAAATTGACGATATTCTTTTCAGAATACAATGTTATACAATACGTCATTTGGTAGATCAAATCCTTGACTTTCTATTGGTTATAGGTAATATATATTTAAACATGAAAGAGAACTATCAACGAATTGTGAAAGAAAGGATGTGACAGATGGGTGTGATAGGAGGGGTCTGATTTTCTAATCAATAGCTCTGTATCCAAACCAAATTGAAGGCTATAAAAATTATAGTTTGTTTGAACAATAACAATTTTATAGAGAGTATTTCATGTTTAATTTTGTACTTTTTCGAGGGGTGGTGGATAAAATGCGTCATGTGGGTCACTCTAGTGGAAATTCATGATTTTTTTAAATATTCCCTTGTAGATTTAAGAACTTAAAACTTGTATACTATTAAAATATAGATTATTAGCTAAGATTTTATGTTATTCTAATTGGTATAACATAAACAAAAAGTAAAATTTTGAATGTAAGACACTAAAACCTTGTGTCATGCGCAGTAAAGGGTATCCGGGGGATAGGGTTGGACAATTTTACTCTCAATGTATGTCAATGAAATTAACATTATAATGCATGTTATAATTTAATGTTTCATGTTACTTAAGTTTTAATTCCTTTATTTCAAAGAAACCTTAAAAAAATTACTTAAACTTCAGTCTTGTTCTTACCTGATGCATGAGTGTTCATAATTCTGAATTTACACAATCTCGTATTTGAATCAGACAATTACAGTGTCTGTAGATGTGTGTCTAGACAAAAATTATATCTACTGCACTAGTTACATGTATATTCCAAAATTATTTGGTTGAGTTTAGTTGAAACAAGATATAAATTTTGCCAACCCCTGATTGGTGTCACATCCACTTTCTGTACTTAGCCTTGATATAAATAACACATTTTTAATAGAAAGACTTAATTAAGATAATGCCATTCTTTGTGTACAAGATACTTAGAATCTTTACCAAAATCATACCAGTTTTTGTGAGAGTACTTTAAGAAAACTCAGAGTTACTGTAAGTATTGTTGCACACAGATATAGTTTCCCAGGTGGGCTCTTGTATTTTACGATCCCATTGTGAAAGGGTTAAATAAGATTAGATTAGGTAAAATTATGAAAAAACAACAACAACAGAATTCTACAAGAGATATGCTTGAGAACAGCTTGCGCAGTATGTCATTAAATATAGTAATGTGAGCTACATAACTGCCAAGTGATTTATAACTCCTGTGATTATTAATAAGACACAGTTCAAAGGGCATTAAAACAAAAAATTAGGTACAAACAGATGTGGACTTTTATGAGCTTTAAGCTATTTAGGATAAACAATTGTACTCACCTTTTACAATCCCCAATCATTCAGAAAGCAGAAAAAAAATGTAATTTAAACTTATTTTGTATCCTTCATGGTGACAACAAGGTTGGTCAAACTGACTGAGTAGAGTTAGGGTTGAGAAAATAACAGATAAAATATAAAGTTTTACTAAAAAAAGAAGTTTGATATTTATTTAGGTGGCTTTTGAGGTTACGGAAATGAAATTTGACAATTTTCAGATGAAGAAAAGTATTTTTAATCTTAAAAGGAAAATCATTTTGCAGTCAACATTTTGTCTTCATATATTCTTTAGTAACAATACTTAATTAAAAAATCTGATTTTTTTTGTGCAAAACAATGTAATTTTTACCGAAGGCTTACCAAATTTTGTGAATATACACAAAACCTATTAACAGTTATAGTATGGAAACTGTGGTGGTTTCTTTGTGGTTATAATTGGGTCACATCAACCAACTCTTTATGGAAGGAGTTAAACTGTTATCTTTTTTGGTATTCATGCATACCATGTGTTTTCCACCTTCTTTTTTTTTGATGTAAAAATTATTTGTTTATTCTGAATCTATGCAGTTTATGCATAACATGTGAGAGTTGGGCATTTTAACCAACCTTGTAACCATGAGATTATACATATTATAAATATGAATGTACTAAGTGCATTTTCATAAAATTTGGCAGGCTTTAAGTAAACATTACAAGTCTGTTGTACACAAGAAATTAGATTTTTTAGTAAAATTGTTCGTAAATTTACGAAGCTAAGAATAAAAGTACTTCTTTTCATCTCACAGCTTTCATGTTTGCATAATCTCTAGTATCTCCTAAAGGATTATCAGTTTTTTTGGTAAAACTGTATATTTTATATTTTCTCTATTCTTAACACTAACTGTAGTGAAATCATCAATAGCAAAAGCTGACAAATATGAAATAAAATAAGAAATTAATTTTATTTCTAGATTGATTGCAGATTGCAATAGATAATCAAGATTTTTTATCCTAAACAGCATGAGGCTGGTAATAGTTTACATCTGTTGTCATTTAATTTTCTTGTTTTATTGCTCCGAACTGTGTCCAGCTAGCATAACAAAGCAATGAATCATCCAGCAAGAGCTTAGTGCAAATTATGGTAAACAAAATCCAGGGTTATATCAATTATGTCACATGCTGCATATTACTTGTACAGTGTGTAAGGAGAATTTTTTAGTTTTTCATTTAACTTTTCTTATCTAACTTAATAAGTTTATGATTTTTACATTTTAGATACTTTTGTTGAAAAAAAGATGTACACTTACTTTAGCCTCGAAGCACTTAGTTTAGTTTTGAAGCTTTTGCATTTGAATGCATGATTTATTAAGCTTATTCTTTTCTCCCTTTGTTGGTTTTCAAAAAATACTTCATTTATCTTTCAAATACACATTTTAGGACACAACAAATTCATCAAGCACTAGATTAAAACATCCAAAAACGAATGAACTTATCTGGCTTTCTAATTGAACTATGAATAAGTTAAAAAGAATTGTATTACTTTTTGGAACAGTATTTTAGTTCAATCCAATTGAGCTGTCATGGCAAATTATTGAGTTTTACCACGGAAACAAAACACAGTCATATGATTTATGTTGTGTAGTATTTGTTCTTTTATATTTTATGTTCAATAGCAATGTTAAATGGAATTATAGACATTTCTTGAAAGATAGATTATAGGAGGGCAGTGCCAGTGTGGGTTGAACAGATCTAGAGGGTAAGAGGTTGATATTTTATATTCTGATTTGGAAATATCTATATCATTTGTTTGTGATTGGTTGAACAAGCTGAGGCCCTTGTAAATAAAGAGAAATAAGCTATAAATGAGAAGTCACAGTGCCACCGAGTCGTGACTGAGAAGTGCAAATTGAGAATTTATTTAAGTATTTTCTTTTAAAATCAAGAAAATATAACATTGATAATATAATAAAGTAGTTTAATAAAATTTTGAATGTAACTGTAAAATGATTGTGGCATGCACACTTTAACTCACCCATATCCATAAAGTTAAGTTGATTTTATTCTAACTGCTCTAGTTCTATTATTATTCTCTGGAGATAATACCTTTTGTGCATATTGCAGTAGTGTCCTTCAGTGGTAGATTAAGTGATATCTCGAGGTTATGGCCTTTTTTAATGTTAAGTACATGAATAGTGCAATGGGTAAATTTGACTTTCTCCATTAAGTAAGAAACTTTAGATTTAAACAGTCTACACAAGATCTCATTGAGTTGGTTCATGGAAAGACATTCTGAGGGAAGAAAATCAATTAACCCTCTCTAAGGACACCCTTTACTGTGTGCAAGGTTTTTAGTGAGTTACATTCAAAATTTAATTAAAATACTTTTTGTTCATGTCATGCCAATTATTATAGCATAAAATCATACCTCATAATCCACATTTTTATAGTACATAAGTTTTAAGTTCTTAATTTTATTAGGCAATATTAAAAGAAATTGTGAATTTCTCCTTGTGAGAAATGTGAATTTTTTTCACTAGGCATCTCCTCTTCTCTAATTTATTAACTGCCCCTACAATAAGTATGAAATTTGATGTAAATTACTTATTATAATATTGTCATCATTCAGGCAAAGAATAATTTTCATAGCATTCAATCTTGTTGGGTTACAGAGCCATCAAAAAGAAAATCAGACCCCTCTTGCCAAACCCTCATGTCACATTCTCTTTTTAAAAATTTGTCAATAGTTCTCTCTTACATTTAGCCCTTTCAATATGGGTCACAAATGAAAGGCCATGTTATCTTTTGTGTTGACTCG
>NW_013666553.1:108724-111001 GCF_000517525.1 Limulus polyphemus | reverse complement strand
AAAAAAAAAATATTTTGTTTCATATCCTCCACGTGCAAAATTTTTAAAGGCTTAGCAACTTACATCAAGCAGCAACCAACCAAGTACAAAGGTCGTAACTAGAAGAGATAATTGTTTGCTTTACTTCTTTATTTACTATTCTAGAATAGGAAACTCTTTAGGTTAGTTAAGGTTAGCTTAGGTAAAATAAATAATATAATAAAAATTTTTCACAAGGCACGCACACAAGCAGCTCAGAGTAGCTTGTGGATAATGTAATTCAATAGTGTAATGTGAGCCACACATTCTCCAACTGATAATGGCACAAGTAGTAGTTAGATATGGTTCAAAGGGCAATGAAACATTAAAATTTAATTATAAATAAATGTATATTTTTAAAAGTTTGAAGCTACTTTGGATAAAAGATGTAATGTTATGTTACAATTTGAAGTCATTCTAGAAAGAAAAATGGATAATTTAGGTTTATTGTATTATTATTATTATTTTGGTGATTACGAAGTTTGTCAAATTGAACAACCTTGTATAGAGTTAGGGTTGAAAAAATAAGAGATAAAATAAGTTTTACTGTAAAAAAAAGTTTTTGAAATGTATTTACGAGATTTTAAAGATTACAAAAATGAAATTTGAGCCTTTTGAGAAGAAGAAAGTATTTTTAATCTTAACATAAAAATCACTTTGCACTCGGACTAGTAAAAAAAAGACTTGATTATATTCATGTACAAATCTTTATTGAAAAATATCTGATTTTTTTATGTAAAAGACATGTCTACTAAAAGTCTGCCAAATTTTGTGAAGATGCACATACTATATTAAAAGTTAGTAGTATTGAAAAATATAACAAGTACAAAATTGTCACATGGTTGGTCAATTTGACTGAGCCCAGTGGAGAGAGAGTTAGTTGATTCATGAACCTATTTGCCCAGTGTCTAATGCAAGTATGTATGCTGTCTTTTTGTCATTTCAAATAAATAGATAGCTTTCATTTTATTTCACACATCATTTCCAGTCTCTCTACTTCTTTGTTTAAACTTAGTCAGTTTAACTAAAATTCATCATTACTTCACGATTTATCTTGCCAATCTTCCCTTTATAAAGCAGACTTGTCTAATATTCTTTGTGGAAATCAGCTTACCTCAACAATACCACAATTTGAAGTGTTGTATTTTTTAAGTTCCTAATGTTAATTTTACATGAAAGCTGTTTAACTCTTTCCATATTTGCATCCTTTTCTACACATCATGAGGTTTTACTGAGTTACTTTGTTATCAGGGTATAAGAATAAATTTGTCATCAAAACATGATTAATAATCCTAATTGTAATATTATATAAGTTTTAAGTTCTTAAGTTTATAAGGAAATATTAAAAAAGCAATTTCCTCTAGTATGAGAGTTGTGACATCTGCTCTCAGTCTTCCGTCTTGTTTAATTTATTTACCATCTCTCTGAGAATTATGGAATTTAATATAAATTATTTTTTATAATATTATTTTTTCAGACAGCATAATTTTATAGCTTTTGATCTTATTTGGTTACAGAGCCATAAATTAGAAAATCAGACCCCTCTTGTCATGTCCCATTGTCACACCCTCTCTTTCACAAATTGCCAGTAATTTTATCTGATATTTAATACTATATTACTTATAACCAATAGAAATCCAATTTGTTAATCTATCAAACAACATATTATATTGCTTTATGTACAGAGAATTGTCTATTTCGCTTCCAGTTCAAACTTTATTCTTACAAGAAACACATTAATTAGCTAAGCTCAACATTTAACAGCTCGTGTTCCACAATTAGAAAGACAGAAAAATTGTGATAGTTATAAGATATTGTCTGCTTTTTACATGGTATTATTCTGTATTCTTTGGTGCATTATTTAATTAAATAGAAAATTTAAAGTAGTAGTTTAAAAAGGTAAGGTTAAGTTTCAAAGACAGTCAACAGCAGAAAAAAACAGCCCAGGTAAGTACTTTATTTCTTGTTTTCATGTGATTATTTATTATTATTATAAAAGTAACAAAATGTAAAAATAGTAAACACTTTAGGTTAAATTAGGTACAATAAATAATATAATAAATCTTTCACAAGGCACGCATGCAAGCAGCTCAGAATAGGTTGCGGGTAATGTAATTCGATAGCATAATGTGAGCCACACATTCTGCAAGTGATTTACAACTTTTAATATTTAATAGTTGAAGGTAATATACACATACATTCTTTAATTTCTACCCAGCAATATCTCCAAATCTAATGACTGAAGAGATAGACAGGGTT
>NW_013666553.1:104677-108290 GCF_000517525.1 Limulus polyphemus | reverse complement strand
ATAGACAGGGTTCTGGCACCAGCTGAAGAGTATATCCGCTACCAGGAATTGCATACACATTATACTTCAAGATTTTATATGGAAAAGTGCAAGTCACTGGACTTTTTACCTCACAGGTGTAAGTAGAATAAGTATTTACTAAATAGACAAAACATATTTATAAACTAATAAGGCTGTTACACAGTGTTTTAAATATTTGTAGTATTAGAGCAAAACATAGAGTGTATTATTGAGTGTAAAAATACAATTTTATGAGTGGTTAAAATAAACCCTTTAATAAAAAATTTCTCATTTTTGTAATAATTCATTTGAGTTGTAATCTAGCTTCTAAAAATATTTACTTCATTAGTATCTCATTATTTTAAGATGAGTTTCTTAGCTGAAATTTGGGATTTATATTTTTTTATTCTAAATATATTTATATACTAAATAATATTGTAAAATGTTGCAATGTTCAGTGAGTTCTTTTGCCAGTATTACATATAGCACATGTATCTAAGTTTTTCTTGTTACTGATTTAGTAAATAGGTGTTTGTTTATTAATATATGAAATGCTTCTGATATAAAAAAAAAAGGAGAATTATGAAAAACATTTTTTTTTAATTAAAGCTTGTTCTTATAGAAGTAGTGAAGGATGAGACAGTTTTTTTTGTCACTTTCCAGCTGATTCTCCAGGCTTCTCAGAAATATCAGATTTCCACAGTTGTTCACCATCACCAACACCATCTAGTGGACTAGAAAGCACTAGTATTAAAGATTCACCTATGCAGATTGATGTAATTGTATCAGCAGCAGAAGTCTCCTGTAACAATCAAGGTGAGAATGTTTTTGGTTATTAGTAATGAAAACAATAAGATAATTTAAAATGATTTAAAGATTTTGTGTAGCATAGTTTTAGACTTAAAACATGAAATATTTTCAACATTTACTGTGAGAGTTTTTATTTTTAAGTTCAGATGATATTAATTGAAAATTAAAAGGTTTGAACATTGATTCTTAGCAACTAAGATTGTTAAAAATACTCAATCTTTTCAGATTACAAGGCAGTTGAATTACAGATTAATCTGTACCTTATCTTAAATGTGTGTAAATTGAGTAAAACAATTCTTATGATATGTGTTTGAAGTTATTTTTTTCAGAAATGGGAATCTTTTGCAGATCCACAGTTTGCTGCATTTTATTTAGTCATTTCAAAAATAATAAATGGGCTTGTGTCAGTATGATGAAAAAATTTGTGAGGGTTTGCAGGAGTGGGTATTTATCTAATGTGATTTATTATGTTAAAATTCTTGTGACATATAGCAGAGCTTATAGCTACTAGTACCAATGGTTAATTGACTGACTTGAGTGCTAAAGGTAAAATTCATCCTTTTACGTGATCTCATCAAGCCTGGTCCTCTTGACACATTCATTGGATGTTATTATAAAATGACCATGTATAGTAAGAGGAGGCTAGCAAGAACACACTTAGGGTATTAACTATGATTACTTTTTTATTTTTAAAGTTTTATCAAGTTGATAATTAGTGATTACTGTGATTTAAACCTGTTGTAAATTCTTGAAAAAACATGAACCGATGTAGGGAAAATAGAAAAATATTGTATACTCTTTTCTTTTTTCTTTTTTTTTCCTGGCTAGAACAGATTGTGAGGCAGGAAACATGGATGTGACAAATTCAAGAGGAACTATTTTTTCCACATCTTTCTTTTGTTTTACTTCATTTGTGTGATCTAATTTATTTGGGGTGATGATTGTCAATGGTATTTGAAGTGCCTGTTTGTTTAACTTTTGTTTAGGTTAGTGTTGGTAGACATTTTTAGGTCATAAGTAAATAAATATTTATTACCAACTATTGGGACATTAGGTATAGGTCAAATTTCAACTGCTTTTGATTTATAGGTACATTACTCTATTAGTGAATAGTAGCTTTGTCTCACCTTCATTTGAATGAATGTTAAGACATATAAAACTAGTTATGTTTTAAAGTGTTTAATTTTTTATTTTACTTAAACCAGTAGAGAAAATGCTTTTAATTATGGTAATATTTGAAAATATTTTTTTGACTTTACTCTTTTGACCCCTAGTTTGGGGGTCTTCTCACAGTAACAGTTTCTTTTTTTTTTCATGTAATTTTCTTCTCCTATCTTTTTTTTACATAAAAACAAAACAATTACATGTTTCACAAATACATCATTTAATTAAAACCATGGTTTCATAGTAAAAACATCATCTGGTACAGACTGAAATGTTTTGCAACAGTGTATATATGTGTATATATATATGTTTAAACAAAGAATTTGAAGTGATTTTGACATTCACTTAGAGACAAGTGGGGAGGAGCTTAAGTTGGTTTGGTTGTTTATAACTTTGCCTGGATTTGGTTTAGAATTCTACTTATTACTAAAAATGTCATGCTTCTGAGAAACAAATACTAATCTGATTTCCCTTCTTTTTTAATTTCTTAGGTGGCATTTTACTTTTGGGAAAAAAACAGGAAAGTAGTACAGTAAAATGATCAAACATTGTGGCAATACATATACTGTAATACTTTTTTTAAAGAAATTTGTGCTATTTTTATGTACAAACATGTGGCACAATCTTGGATACATATTTTTACAATGTTATTTTGCAAATTACAAAACAACAATGATCAGTTATGGTATTTTTCACTGCGTGGAGTAGATGAAACTGTAGTACATCTTGCAAGTTGCATGTAAAATGGTGGTACGGATCTCAGTTATTAGAAGGAAAAACTTGTATATTGTGAGACATTCAATACAAAAAATTCATTTGGATAAAATCATTGTTGGCTTGATAGGCCAAACACTGAATGAAAATGAGAATGTTGTGGTCAGGGGGTTTCAGACACCTAAATTACACGCAAGTTAGTAATTGATGGCACAATTTTATTTTTGTTTTTCCTCCTCCAACCCCTAGCTTCATTATAAAATTTTTATAAAACTACAAATAAAAAAAAACTGGCTTAATAAAAAGAAAAACAGGGTTTCATAGATTAATTTATTGTAATCCTTCCTAAAGAAATTTCAAGTACTGCTGCTATTGAGGATTCCCTCTTGTTTTGAATATGAAGGAAAATAGGATATGTTGATAATATGGCTCAATAAATTCTATGTGCAAACTCACCAAAGGCTTAGGCCTATGGCATTAGCTAGCTAGGGTTAATATTTCTGAATTACAAGTAGCGAGTTGCACAATGCAATGTGCGATTTATAGGTTACTAGTGTAGCTCATCAAAAATGACGGGACAAGTACTACCATCTTCGCCCTCACCTCCCAGTATTCCCTAACCTCATATTTCATAGCTAACTGAAGTAAATATATTTTATAAAATCAAGCTTAACCAACAAAAAAGCAGAAAAGTGCAGCTGAGGCAGTCAAAAGTCAGTAAATTCCTTTGTGAGCCAATCAAAATTAAGATCATTCATGAAGTGAATTTGTGGCATATTCATAGAATAATTATTGGTAAAAATCAGCTAGATTAACAACTTCTAATATATAGAAAAGCCAGTGCATTTTGGTAATGTTACTTTTCAACAATGGGTTTTATGTCATGTTGCTTAGCAACAAAAGTATAATGTAATATTGTTGTTAG
>NW_013666553.1:90622-104329 GCF_000517525.1 Limulus polyphemus | reverse complement strand
TTTCTTAACTTAGAGTCTCCATTGATTAAAGAGGTTTGTTTTTTTATTAAAAATGTTCTTAATATAACAGAAAATAGCTTAATTCAGGAATGATTTAAGTTTAAAATTGAATTGATATTTTTACTTTCATGATAAATTTTATGCACATTGCTTTTGGCTAGGTGATCACACACTACATCTTTACTTTAAGCTTATTATAGCAACACTCACTACACTTATAAGGTTTCAAGGCACCCCCTCCCCTCACAGCCCCCTTGCACTCCTGTCACTAAAATCGTAATGGACAGACAGTAATCAAACTATTCTATCTGGATAAATGCATTTTGGCTTTTATGACTCCTCCCATTTTGAGAAATCAAATGTGATGTGACATACATTGGCTTTTATATAGGGTAGATGACCATGTGCTATACTGTAGTGTAAGCCTAGTTTACTGTATATTGACACTAGCTTACATTAGAAATTATGCAAAAAAAAATACTAGTAATAGTATTGTTTGAAAATAGAATGTTGACCTGACTTTATATCATGGCAGTGTGTGTGTGTTTCTATCTATCTATCTGTCTGTCAAAGGGCTGCTGTTTGGAGACCATGTAACTGATTTTTGTCAATCTTGGTCAAATAGTCAGACATGTTGGAGTTGAGTTTTGTTGGTAGAAATTAGTTCTTTAAACTTCTTCTCCCAGGAATTTTGTCTGATTGTTCTCAAAGTTAGACAAAGTAATAAAAGGATAGAGGTGAATAGAAGTTGTATACAATTCTAAGGTCAGAGGTCATTTGGGGTCAGGAGAGGGGCAGAAGCTAGAAATATTATAAATTACTTGTTCTCTTTATGTGTAAGTCTGATCTTTATCAAAGTTTGATAAATTAGTAAGTGAATAAAGATGCCTGCCATTTGTTAATGATTTGTAAGGTCACCGGAAGTCTAATCCTGGAAACCTTTAAAATACTTCCCTCCCAGGGATTTTATTTGATCCTTCTCAGGGTCAGACAAATTATTAAATGAAGAGAGGTGTCTAAAAGTTGTATAGATTTTCAGGTCAAACGTCATTTGGGGTCAGGAGGGGCAAAAACTATGAATGTCACATGGCAGTTTAGATCAACATGGTACCTCTTTTTTTTTTAATCTTAAAGCTAATGTACTCTCTTTCACAAGTTTCATTGGTTAAAGTTAATACTCACCTACCTGATAAACATAATCTGGAAGGATAGGCCAGCTTCCCAGGCCCCTAATGAAAATTATTAATGCCATATTTATTAAAGTACATACTTAGTGCCCTCCAGTCAATTTTTTTTACTTTGGTGACCTTGAAAATATGAGAAAATCCAACTCCAAAGGGCCTTGACCTAGAAATTATGAATTTCCTGGCCTGTGTAAGTGTACCCAATTCACCTGTGAGAAAGATATGATTTCCCAAAGCACTCAGATGTTGCAATATACATTTTGGCAATTCATTCCGAAAAAAAAAAATGTATGCCGTCCCAAAGTGCTTGGGTATTAAAAGATATATTCCAAATTCACCCCTGAAAAAGGAAAGCTCATATATCTAAAAGGCTTGGATTTTTTATATTTTGTTTCTTGTTTGGGGATTTTATTCATTCTAGGAATTCATGAATGAAAGCAAAAGAGAATAGGTTATAATATGTCAACCTCACAAATAATTGGCAACACAGTATTATTTATTTTATTTTAACACCAATTATTTATTTATGTTTACTATTATTCTTAAAAATTAACTTCACAATCATTCACAAGAACTGGTTAGTGAAACAAAAAGTTAGTCTTTTTGTCCTTGCAATGGGTCAAATAATCACAGTATCAAAGGGAGAAAGCTACATTAATAGTTCTATGAGCTTAGGAGTGAAAGCAAAGGAGAATAAATTATAATATGTTAATGACACTACATCTGCTATATCCAGTGCTGATGAAGCCTTTTGCTCCATACCAGGGCTCATCAGACCAGCTGGGATATGACGGGCATTATAGTTTTCAATGTTTTACTTGTAGAGGTTGTAGTTATAGTTATTGTATTGAAAGGTTTTATAAATTCATTGAATAGATTAAGAACTATAGCTAAGGTATAGATATTTATAAAAAATATTTTATTTATATCGCATACTTAAAATTGATTTATCTTATTTAATTCTGGAAATTAATGTAAAATCTAAGTTATAAGATGCTCACATGATTAAATACTATATATTTTCAAGTTGTGAATGTTGATTATTATAAAATTATTGTAAAACTTTTCAAAAGTAGAATTTTAATTTGATTACAAACTTTAGAAATATTTGATCTGTTTATAAGATGTTAATATAGCTTTTAATAATAATGAAAATAAGGTTACAGTGTTCGAGATTTTAACTTTTTTAGCATTTGATTTAGCCGCAATGTAACTCTGCTTTATTTTAGATGGTTAATAACCACATTTAATATTGTGACCTCTTTTTTTTTTTTGCTACATGCTTTTCTTTGCTCATACTTTTTCTAGGCCTTTCTGAGAAAAAAAAGAAAGGTGGGTTTTACTTTATTCAGATCAGTTCCCCGGATAAATGGTTGTGTTTGTTTTGGAAAATATAATGAAATATTTATGTTTATGTTTTTTATACAGATAACACTGGGCAACAAAACATTTTTCTCTGCTATTAGAAAAATTGTAACTGTTTCTGAGTAATTTCATGATGCTGATACTAAAAATCATTGAAAATTACGTACACCTCTGATGTTTGAGTTATGTTAGATTTATTCAAAATAGTCTTATATATCATGAAAATAACTTTTTCTTTAATAACTTATTTATTCATTGAAAATTGCATTTAAGAATGTTCAAAAGCAATATAAATAGCAATACCAATTTAAAAAAGCAATGAGTATAGTAAGATTATATACTGAAAATACTTTCAGTCTTATGTTCAAAATTTTCATCCTGGTATTTTTTTTTTAATTTTTGTTACAAAATACCTACCTTCTTGTGCCTTTTGTGTTTGTTTTTAGTTTCATGCTGTAAGAACCAACAGTTATCTCCCATCGTTGCAGGATTCCATTGTTCTTGATTTTGCTTCTCCTTTGTAGAAATATCATGGTGGAAGCACTCACCATGCTCATCTCTCATTGCACCTAGATCATTTGGAAAGAGGTCTAAATGGGAGTGTAAGAAGTCCATTTTCTTGTAGTTCTCAAGCATATCATTAATCATCACTGCATAGTTTTCTTTTTGTGGTTTCCTAAGAAATTTTTGACAACCAGTTTCAATGATTTCCAGGCAGCATGTTCTTTCTGATTGATTAGTGTTTCAAAATCATCATCCATCAGCTCTTCCTGAATCTTTGACCCAACAAAAATACCTCCTTTCATTTTTGCTTCACTGATTTTTGGAAACTTGTCAGACAAGATATCTGAAACTATTCCCATCTTTGTTCATTCCTTTTACAAAATTCTTCAGGGGTTCCAGTTTGATATGAAATGGGGCAGAAACACATTTTGAGGATTCACTAAAGGTTGATACTCTATATTCTGTTTTCCTGGTATGTAATTCTCTCTCACTGGCCATTCCTTTTCTTGAAATGATTTTTATCATCTCAGCTGTCCCAGACACACAAAAAGCAACATTGTTTGGTATACTCACTTTGCATGCCTAGCAGGAGTGCAAGAACTTTTAGATTAACACATATGTTCTGTCTATGGTGACCATATTTGATGTCCTTAAGTATAATCTGCTAGCTTTGATAAGTTTCTTTCATGTTCACAGCATGAGCAACAGGAATTTAGGGCTTAGAGTTCCATTGTGCAAAATTACAGCTTTCATACTAACTTTAGATGAGTTGATAAAAAGTCTCCATTCATGAGGATGATTTTCAGTACATAATTCTTTCATTAGTGCATCAACATTTGTAAGAAACACAAAGTATCTTACATGCTCTAGTGAGAAGCTATACTTTGATGGCAACTTTGGGAAATTGAAAATCTTGTTCCTGGAGTTAATAAATTCCATTAATGTAAACAAGAGCTAAGAAGTTCTCAATGCTGCTTTGATAAAGACAAGTCACTAATCAGATCATTTAGCTCTTCTTGCGTGATCAGTTGAGGCAGTTTATGTTGAGTTGCCATAGTAATAAAATTACTAGATGAAGAGGATGTAGGATATTCATTATCTTCTTTGCAGGATAACTTTTCTGTTACCAAATTCACGGGTAGATGTGGCACGAGTAGACCATCCCCATGAGGTACTGATTTTGTTATAGATGCAAATCTGAATATTTAATGTATCGTTTAGTTTTGCCTGAATATCCAGAAACATTAGTCAGTTAGATGATCTTTGGGTTCATGCCATATCATAAGAACTGCAAATGGCATACTTGCTCTCTTCTTATTTAGCCACTGTGTCAAGCCAGATGTGCAAACTGTACAACACAAATGTAAGCCCAATGTTTTTCTTTGTCCCCAATTTTACACCCAAAATAGTGGTAGTAAGCTTCCTTTATCTGATTTGTGATATTTGTCCTTTGTGAAACTGTAATATATTTTCCACAAATGTAGCAGAAACTGTTTGGGGAAATTTTTGCACTTTTGGACCTTACTTGAACTCAATTCAGCAAGCATGTCAAATAATTTTATAAGAAGTATTAAAGAATTTACATTTACAGAACTAGAGCTTAAAATATTTTAAAAATAAAGTTTTGTATAATTTAATTATATTGTGGGTATGATACAAAAAGAAGATTGGACTTTGTTTTGATTGTGCACTAAGCGAGGCGAGGTGAGTAACTGAGTGAGTGTGAGGCAACTGAAAGAGAGATGTTTGACTTTGCCCCTTTTTATGGTCAGTGGAGGAACTTCTTGAATGTTCTAGCAAACTGAGCACATGAGGGTTTTGTGATTCCCGGACAGAGCAGTTAAGTGTGGGAATGAAGCAAAAGTGATGCAATTTGCTATAGTTATATCAAGAACAAATAGCATATGTGAACAATATATTTGGAATTTTACACCAATACAATACAATCAGTGTTTGAAGTTATCAAAAACCTATGCCTTTTACCAGGTAAACAGTCCAAGTAAATTTAATTTCACAGTATAAATCTATTGTACTGAGTTGGTTAAGATATTACACTAACTCAAAATCTAGAGGTGATGGATAAATTCTGACTGCATTTTTGAAATCAGCACCATTAAATTACCCCGAATCACTTGAGTTTTCTACAGTAGCAAAGTTTTTGTTTTCCAGTGCAATAGGTTATTTTCTTATTACTGTTTTTTGTGTTTGCTTTTTTCGAAATTTAATGTATATTTAGAGGAAATAAACTTGGGTTTGCTTACAATATATTCATAAGTGCAACTTTTGAATATATTTGTATATTATTTATAGTAAAAGAGGAGCACATTATTTTACACATTTTGACCCAGAACAATAGTTTTCTTTCATTATAAATTAACTGATATATCTTAATGCTTTTTTGAACATTATTGGTAAGCTTCAGACTGAGGAAGTAGTAGTTTTGGATTAAATGATTTTCATTTGAAAGATGCATTGAAAGGAAGAATTTTTTCTTGATAGTGTCACAATCTGTGTTTTTGTGTGTATTATATCTCAGAAGTTATCAGATTAAGATATGATATAACTTGAAGCATTATAGAATTAATCCATACTAAATGATTTTGATATTAAAAGTGACATTTTAAAAAACCACTGATTGCTGAACAGATTTTAATTTGTCATTGATTGTTAAATGTAATTAAGCATTTGTAAGAAAGGGAAACAAATATAGAAAAACATAACAATGAAATACAGTTCATTTCTTTAAAATTTAATAAAATGTTTGATAATGTTTTGTAGACTTTTAAACATTGTTAAAAGGAAATTATTTACACTTTATGCATATATTTATATACTCATGTAAGTATAAATGTGTATATGTTTTAGAGCTTGGTGCTGCAGTTGGTCCAGATGTTCGAAGTGTGATGGCAGGAGGAACAAAAACAGGATGGCTTCCTGATGTAGCAGTTGTCTTATGGAAGCGGATGTTGGGTGCCTTAGGAAATATTAATCAAATCAAAGATCCTGCTATTCATGCTCAAGTTCTTGATTACCTTATTCAACTGTCAGATACTTTAATTAAAGTAGGTATTTTTGCACTTTGCTCACCCAGTGACATTAACTACCCGATAGCACCATATAAACATCAGCCAATTTTTGTTTTCCTTTCTTCATTACTTATATAGAATGAAACAGTTTGTAAAAAACATGAGGCATTGACTTTATTAAAACTTTCAAGTTTTTTTTTTTAATCAAATGAAGCATGCATGAATTTAAAAAAAATAAATGCATTTATTTTGTTGTATAGATAAGCCTTTTTATCTTTTTAGATAAGAGATAATCTTGGTGTGACAGCTGACAATCAGTCTAGCCCTCCTCCTGCTGAATTGGTCCCTCCTTTACACTTAATAATTCCATGGTTATTTGAGGTAAGATACTTGCCCAAAGGCATGTGAAATTATAATTGATATTTATTTGTGTAAAAGTGGTATTTAAAAAAATATTAGGTGGAAGAAAAATCCAGTAGACCTGTAGTTAGTCTTCGATTGTAAGTCTTTTACATTCAGATGTTTTATTTTCAGTAAGTTGCTGGTAGAAGACAGAGATTGACAGTATGAGAAGATATGTGACAAACATAGAATAGCTGAAAATTATTTCACTTAAAGTTGTTGCACAATGCATTTCAATAACTTATTGTTGTATTATATTCCAAGGTACCATTAAATAAAGTTTTTATTTTTAGAAGTTAATTATCTGTTAAACTATGGAAAATTACATCTGTAACACAAGCTGATTGCAGTGGTGCAGGGATAGATGGGGCAGCTGCTCCAGGGACTTTGAGCCCTGGTTATGCCACTAGCTGATTGCGAAGTATACTTGTCAGTTTTTGGTCATTTTTTAATGTAAGGATAAGATTTCCATTATAATGGAAGAGAATTTTTTATTAGTTTCATACCAAACATTTTTGGGGGATAGCTTATAAGTACTGGTATGTGTGTAAAACTAAGATGGTAGTTATTGACAGTTTTAATTTTACAAAAAATCTGTTTTATTTTTTATGTGCATATTTTGACTGAAAGCAAGTAATTAAAATGTTTAGTTTATTCAGTCCATCTTTGAAAATTTATTGGTTATATTTCACATTGTTTGGAAATGTTTGCAAAGTAGTCTTGTTCTCAGCTTATTAGCTCTCTCAATACAGGCATGGTTGATGCGACTGACCTTGTAACCCTAAAGTAACCCTCAGAGTTTCTATACTGTAATTTTTAATGTTTTGTGTACCTCCACAAAATTTGGCAAGCTTTCAGTAAACATTGCAAGTTTTTTTGTACACAAAAAATCAAATTTGTGATTATTTTTTACTAAAAATATAGTCAGTGTTGACTGCCCCAAGTGCTTAAGTGATTTTCATGTTAAGATTAAAAATGCTTTTCTTCATTTAAAAAATTCTCAAATTTTACTTGCATAATCTCTGAAGTCTCCTGAATAAATATTGAATGTTTTTTTCAGTAAAACTTTATAGTTATCTGTTATTTTCTCTACTCTAACTTTGGATGCATTTGATAGAATTCACCAACTTTGTAACCACATAATGAAAATACATAATAAATCTAAATTACTCTTTTTATTTCTAGAATGACTGCACATTGTAACATGAAATTACTACAATTCTTCAACCTAAGTGCCCCCCAGTGGCACAGCAGTATGTCTGCAGACTTACAATGCTAGAAACAGATAGCCCATTGTGTTGCTTTGTGCATAATTAAAAACAGACAATCAACCTAAATAGATTGAAGTTTGTAACAGTACACATTTGTTTATACTTAACTTATTGTGTTATTGCTCTTTAAACCAGATCTAAATAATAAATCCCACCACATAAATTGTAAATCACTTGGCAAATGAGGAGTTCATGGTACCATATTGAAAGACATAACATATGACCTACTCGCGAGCATGCCTTGTGAAATATTATTATCTTACCTAGTAAGTTTCTAACTTTTACATTTTAATTACTTTTATAATAATAAAGAATATACATGAAAAATAAGAAATATATCATTTTCTTGTGACCCCCTTATTTATTGCTGTCGATGAAATTTAAGCCTACTTTTTTATACTAATGGAACTAGTACACTAAATAATTTTTATTTACTTAAATAATGCACCTAAGAACACAGAATAATAACATGTACAAAGCAATAAATATCCTATAACTATCACAATTTATCAGGCTTTCCAATTATGGCATAAAAGCCTTTAAAAATTTAGCTTGGCTTGTTGATCTAGACACAGCGATTAAACCTTTCAAACTAAAAATGAAATAGATAGTAACCTGTATGGAAAACCATGTAATATAAGACCTCATTTGATAGATTAAAAACTTGGCCTTCTATTGGTTATAAAAAATGTAATATATCAGAGAGAACTATTGACAATTTGTGAAAGAGAGAATTGACAGGTGGGTGTGGCAAGTGAATCTGATTATCTGGTTTATGTCTCCATGAATAAATAAGACTGAAGACTATAAAATTCATATTTGTATTATAATGAGTAATTTACATAAAATTCTGTACTTTTCAGAGGGGTGGTAAATAAATTAGAGAAGAGGGAAGACCTAGAGAGCAAATATTACAATTCTCATACCAGGGGAGATTTAGGATTTTTAAAAATATTTTCTTATAAAATTAAGAACTTGAAACTTATATAATATTAAAATTTTATTGATGAGCTACGTTTTGATGTCAGGTTTATTTGTATACAATGATAATAAAGTAGTTTAATTAAATTTTGAATGTACCTCTCTAAAATGTCGTGACATGCACACTTTGACCTCCTCATAGCGAGAGGGTTAAAACATGAATAAACTCTTCAGAGGGTTGATCATGGTTTGTAACAATAGCATGTTGTTACATATTCAAGCTATGGTGCCATATATAACATGTTTATCACCTTTATGTTTGGCTCACTGTGAAATCTTTATCATTTGACAGTGCAATGCTGCCACTGTATAGACATATGGTTCGAAGGATATGTCTCAGCTGTTTCCAGGTGAAGATATTGGTACAATGAAATTGTTAAATGCTTTAAAACCAAGACCTACAACATTTTATAGAAGTGAGCCTTCAGTGTTTTATATGAAAGCAGAAACACTGGCAGTAGAATTTATGCCAGTAACAGACTTTTAAAACACCACCACAAGTGAATCTAGAGCAAAATCATTATCAGTAAAGGGAAGGCTATGGTTATAAATGAGAACCCTCCAATCCATAAAGCCATGATAAACATGGATTTGAAGTTGGCAAGAGCTCACAATCTTTCTGTCATTTCTCAAAATTAATGACTATTTTCTTGAAAAAGATAACTAAAAGAAAAGAAGACTCAGAGTATCCTTGTATGCTTACATACCTGCAAATCCCTTGCAGTGTAGTATTATAAGCATATTGTTGCTTTGATCTACCTAAATGTAGTCTTGGAAGCCAACTTCCAAGTATATGGAGAGTGTGCAAAAGGTTAAAGATGTGTGGTCTAACACTGAAGATACCACCCTTTGCAGAAATTACTTACATTGGAGATTGCAATATTCAGCAATAGTACGTCATCATAACCATCAGATCGAACATGATCAATGATGGAATCAGTAGTTCCTAGGATGGTATGAAATTTGAAACATCAAGTTATAAAATATTAAAATTTCAAGGTACTTGTGCAAATATAAATAATTAAAATACTCAAATGAGAAATGTTTTTTTTAAGTACACAATATGAAAACAATTCTGAGACTGTCAACACCTCAAAACAGACATTAGATGTATCAATGTCCAATCAGGAATTTAAAATCAAAATCATTGTAAACAGAAACCACAGAAAGCCATTGGTCTTGTGACTACTTAGTTTACATAATGAATTTGAAGAAAATCATGTCATCTGCATACTTTCTAACTTGTCAACCCTTCATTCTTATTTAAGATATGATAATAATTTTTAGTGTTTCATTACGTTTATAGTTTCTCTGATATTTCTAGCCATTCTATCATTTGGTTGAGCCAGAATAACAATTTTCTCCACTGAATGATATGATCAGTATGATTTACATATTCAGCTAGTATAGAATTTTAATTTTTTTTTTGCACATTTCTCCTGTATTTATTTATTCTAAATTTTAAATTTCTTTTACTTTGGCCAGTGTATACACAACCATAATCACATTCAATTTTGTTAATACCCATTTTCTCCATTACCTTAGTTAAAACTTTAGTTTTATTTAATATTTGACTAATTTTATTCAGAGGTATATAAATCGGAAAAAAAAGATTTTTGTGTTGCTTTTCAAATTTTCAAACATTTGACATATTGACTTGGAACATATGGTAGAAATAGCATTTCCTTTTTATCTATTTCATCAAATGTTGATTTTATGTTAGTTTTTTGATTATCATTTGGAAATGTACTATATAATTTATAAAGTTTGAATAATTCTCAGCATATTAACTCTTGAAGTATTGTAATAACATGCCATTAGTTTAAAAAATTAGAATATGTAATAGGTAAGTAAAATTCAGGTTTGGTATGATGGATGTAATTTTCCTATTTTTAACATGATAGCATTTAGTATAATTTAAGTCAAAGCATGGTTTTAGGGTACTTTTTTTAATATCTGTAAAAACATTGTGACAAGATATTATGTTTAATTACAATAGACTGATGATATTTTATCTAGTTTTCAAGAAATGAAATGAATTTTTGTTATATTTTTTATTTATTGCCAAAAGTATTTTTTAAGCTTCTTCTTATGTAAAATTTAACCTGTTTACCTTCTTCTATCACTAACAGCATATAAGTATTTGAGCTTTTAAAGAAGCTTTCAGGAAACATATATGATCTTGGTAGTAGATATTGTTTTTAAAAATACGTACTGGCCTCGTGCTACAGACAATTCAATCTTTCATTGTTAAAAGATTTTGATTGTATGTTTTTTTCAGACTATTCATCTCCCAGAGCAATATCATCAAGGAAGGTTGCTTGCTTATCGACTGTTATGTACTTTAACAGTGCGAAGGCATGACTTGCCATTACCACAAGATTATTTAGTGAAATTTTACCAAACCTTGCATCAGGGGTTAATATCGACAGAACAGGTTTATAGATTACTTACTTATTAATTATTATAAATTAAATCAAGGTGTAATAACTTATTGTTTTCATATAGGTGGTATTCATATATCTCGCAATATAAAAGTTTAATAGCTGAGGTTATAAAATCTTATTGTGTTACATTAAATTAACAGTGGACAACAGAAACTACTGTACATAAAAGAGATAAATCGATAAGCTGTATAGCTAGGTTAATTATTTTCAAGTTACTGTTTTTTATAATTGAAGATATTTGCACATGAGCTTTTTAAGTTTAAATTTAATGCACATGTTCTGAAAGAATATTAAAAGTAGCTATGAGCATGAAATTACAGGTTATATATTACCAGTATTTGTAGAATAATTTATACTTTTTTCTGATTGTCCATTACACGCAATTAAAATAGTGAATAATCAGTGTCCCATTTGTCAGTAAAAAATTTACATTACCTAATATTATTATATTTCCCACTTTCTTTTTAAAGAAAATTTATTATCTAGAAATAATTGTGGAGTCTATAATGTTGAAGAGAAGCACAGATGACATCCTTGTGTGAGCTGTATTTAAATTTTGGACTTGTAAAGAACACTTGGAAAACAGAAAATAGTAATAATCATGTCTGAAGTAGATAGAAAAAACTTCAGTAAAATTTTAATTAATAGTAGCCATAATATCTGTTTTGTGTTATCCAACGTAGATTTAAATTGTTAACTTTGTTTATTAACAGGATGTTATCAACACAATAGTGAAGTACACAGGACCAAAATTATTTTCTATTGGGCTTCCAGGCTGTACCCTACTTTTCATGGATTTCATCCATGCTTGCAACACAATAGTTTCCTCTACAGAATTAAAAGAGGTTTGAGCATTTTATTTTAATAAATCAAGCATGTTATTTTTATTGTCATTTACTTATATTTTAATTTATGTAGAATTGTAAGAGAAATTATGAAATGCTAGTAATAAAAGTATAAATATGGTAATATTATCTTGTGAGTTTTTTGTTATTGTTAAAAAATTGCTTTTGCAACATTTTAAAATAAAAATGTATTAATATGTATAGTAGATTTTTTTAAACTTGAAAATGTCTTATACACATGTGCTTCTAAATGTATGATAGTTTAGAGAGTGTATCAATTTTCACATAAGGTGTAACAACTTTATTTTGTATTAATACTTTGTTTTGTGAAAAGCACAATTGTTTTGTGTTTGGGTGGATTCCCCCTTTTTTAGGTACCTAGAACAGAAGCTGTATCTGTCCTAGCTTCTCTTCTCTGCTTCCCTAACTTGTACTCCGAGATTCCTACTTTGCAGTCCAGTTCCACAGATATGAATATCTGGAACAGCAAAGATGCAAAAGTATGTGCTTCAAAAGTGTTTGAAAATTATAGATAATGTCTATGTATTAGGTGAACATAAAATTTCAATTTAAAAATTTTATAAATGATTTAGGATATAAAATTTTTAATACTAAGTCTGGTATAAAAATTCTATATAATTGTTTGTATAAAATTCCATTTAATTATTATATATCTAAGCACAATAAAATATATTTTCTCAAAGATAAACTTTTATATTTTATTCTGTATAGGATCACGTCCTTAGTTTTTTAATAAAAGCTGGGAAAAGGGAGCCTGCTGCCCTGGCAAGGTAACATATTCTTTATCTACATCTGTCTGCCTGGGTATATGTCCATCCATTTGTGTATTTTTTTATTCATATATACAGCATTTCATATTTTTTTGAAACAACACATTTGCTTGCCAAAAATAGAAACTAACTTGACCTTTAGAATGTGTTCATTAAGATTTTTACTCATTTAAAAGCATTTTAATAGGAATTTTACAAGTAGTTCTCAAGCTGAATGCACTGAATAAATTACCATAATTCACCAGTACAGTCTTATAAAGCATTTTAACCCTATCGCCCCAGTAATCCTTTACTGCGCATGACACAAGGTTTTAGTGTCTTACATTCACAATTTTATTATACTACTTTTTGTTTGTTATACCAATTAGAATTGCATAAAATCTTAGCTAATAATCTGTATTTTAATAGTATACAAGTTTTAAGTTCTTAAATCTACAAGGGAATATTTAAAAAAATCCTGAATTTCCACTAGTGTGACCCACGTGACACATTTTATCTTAGCATGTCATCATCCCTATTTTATCCATCACCCCTCGAAAATGTACAAAATTAAATGTAAATTACTATATATAGAATCGTTATTGCTCAGACAAACCATAATTTTTAGTCTTCAATTTTGTTTACTTACAGAGCTATCGAATAGAAAATCAGAACCCTCTTGCCACACCCACCTGTCATATCCTCTTTCACAATTTGTTGATAGTTCTATGTTACATTTCATTATATATTACCTATAACCAATAGAAAGTCAAGGTTTACATCTATCAAATGATGTTAAACGTTTTGTTCTGAACAGAATATCGTCAATTTCACTAGCAGTACAAGATTCGTCCCCGTTTGAAAGTTAACAACTAGCATGGATGAATTCATAATGGCTCTTGTCACACAGTT
>NW_013666553.1:88124-90261 GCF_000517525.1 Limulus polyphemus | reverse complement strand
AAAATATCAGATAAACTATAAAGATTTAATGAAAAAAAACGTTTGAAATGCATTGAGGAGGTTTTAGGGATTACACAAAGAGAATTTGAGATTTTTATTTTAACAGGAAAATTACCTTGCACACGGACTAGGGAAAACCAATACTCAATATATTCATGGACAAATCTTTATTTTATTATATTAAAAGTACTTCACTAAGAAATATGAGTTTTTGTATGCTGAAGACTTGTAATGTTAACTGAAAGACTGCCAAATTTCGTGAAGATATACCCACTATAAGTATTAAATCTATAAAGACTTTAACTGAATACAAAAAGGTTATGTGGTTGGTCAAATTGACTGAGCCCATATTGAGAATGTTAATAGGGACTTTACAGGTAATTCTCAAGCTTAATGTACTGAATAAATTACTATAATTCAATAATACAGTAATTTACTGTACAAATGCAACCATGTCAGTTTGTTTACCTCATTTTATTTCAGCCCTTATTTGCCCAAAAATTTGACACTACAATATTCATAACTAATCATAACAGTTCCTATGCTAGTAGATTACACCATTCAAATAAAGATGCAAATTCTTTCTTTGTAGTGTTTTACAGTTATGCCATCTCTTCTGAAGTATCAAAATTCCTGTTAGAGCACACTGTACAGATCCATGACATTTGGCCACATTAGAAATAGAAAAGTCGTGAATTTTGTGCAGAGATGATTTCTATTTTTTGCTTCACCATTCTAACAAATATGTGTGCTTGTTGACTTCAACAGTATTTTCTACCTACCTGAATATTTTTTTAAATTTTGTATTGTCATGTTCAAGATAATGTTGAATTGTTCAGTGCACAGAATATTGTTCATGGTGAAGCACTGTTACTGTTTTACTTAAAATATTCTAAGCAAAACAGACAAGTTGTACAGATGGTTGAGTATGTTATGCTATAAAGATTTTGAATATGCAACTTAGTAAGTTGCATAAAAACCACAATTGGTATAAAACTGTGGTGTAACGGCATGTACCAGAACAAAATTTTAACATTGTTTGGGGTTTCATTTTTAACAAGATGTCACAAAAAATTTAATGCTTTTGAGAAGGTTATGTAACCTCTCTTTACAATGCAAAATATTCATACACTCAAATCATAAAGATGTGTTCAGACCAAGGGTTTAGAGTTTTCAAGATAGGGTATCACCTAAACTTAACTGAATTGGAAAAAAAAAAAGAAATGTGGTTCAACCTTGGACACAAAGACCATCCAGAAAGAGACACGCAACAAACCATACTCCAGCCATGGTAACGCATCTTGTAACAGGTAAGAATCAACAAGCACGAGGGTCAATGGAAAAAGTGATTCATCTACCCCTAGGCAACATCATTGTAACATAATCAAGAAGGATTTACATTTGGAAAATGACACAAATCACGTGTTCAAAAAGCTGCTTTCACAATATCAGTGAAAGAGGATCAACAGTATAAAACTGTATGAAGGGTGGCTACCAGGGATAATGGCAGTATGTTGTAACACTTAATGAAGCATATATATATATACCATGATAACTGTAACAAGTTTCATACCATTTTCTACCAATCATTGAGTAAAAAATATTAATAAAAATGATATGTGGCATGTAATGAAAATTTTTTTATAATGACCACTTCATAATGCTCCAGGGGTGAGTTAGGGATCAGGAGAGTGGATACAAAGGTCAAAGTGAACTCTGCTTATTATCAGAGTAATTTACTGAACTCTTTGTATCACAAAGAAATACCAGCTTTGTGGAAATGAGACCCTCAGTGTATAGATTAACCAAGATAAGGCTTCCAGTCAGACAAATGCTGTATACCTCAAGCAGCTAGGGAATGAAATATGTATTCATGCTGTTCCATATGAAGACGTACAGTTGAACTTGGTGCTGGAAAACTGTTGTCCTAAAAGTATTATGGAAAATATGCTGGAAGGAGTGGTGTACCTTGGACATTACAGTCTTTTGCCATGGAAACTACATTGCAGGACTATTTTCAAGGCCCTTGGTTATCAGATAGAGTATGGCCAGATGTGGAGACATGTACTCAAATGATATGGTGAGACACAAAAATAAGTTTAATCTAATGCACTCAACCATCTGTAAACCCCTTTTT
>NW_013666553.1:80318-88114 GCF_000517525.1 Limulus polyphemus | reverse complement strand
TTAACCCGTTTTAAACCCTTTTTAAAACTTTAACTAACTAGAGTAGTTAGTGTATATAGTAGTATATTGTTTATTGTTATTACTTATTCTTGTGTGTGTGTTATATATATATATATATATATATATATATGTTTGTGTGTGTGTGTGTGTGTGTATATGTGTGTGTGTGTGTGTATATGTGTGTATATATATATATGTATAAATATGATATTTCAGCAAAATTCAAGGTTTCAATATTGAAATTAATTTTTACTGTTGTCAAAAAATTAATGTTTTTCATTCAATATCGTACAAAATATTTTTCTCTCTTTTTTTTATTTGAGGATTAGAGAAAATGTAGTTAGACTTGATGGAATGTTTCATATCTTTTAAATTAAGTAAAATGTATGAATTTATTTAATGTGATGTACTGTAAGTCACTTGTATCAGAAACATGGTTACAGTAAAAATTATCAGTGCTACATTTTATGACATTGATTTTAGTTTCAGATTGGTAGAACATTCACATTACTATTTTAAAAACTTTTCACTGTTATTTTTTGCATATATTTACTGAAACTATTATTCCACAAAAAACTATTAAGCACTTACTGCTTTAACTCTTGCTACAGGCTTGGCCGATTCAATTGAGTTTTTGACCATCATATTCTTCATAATATAACTTTTAATATGTTTTGTCTGTCTTCTTGACATTTGATTAACTTTCTGTAAACACTACAAGCCTTTTGTATACAAAAACATCTGATTTTTAATTTATTTGTACTAAAGATTTCTCTGTGAATATGTGGAGCCAAAATGTTACCTGCTCCAAGTGCAAAGTGATTTTCATGATATGATTAATAATATATTTCTTCATCTGAAAATTGTCAAATTTCATTTGTGTAACCTCTAAAATCTAATAAATAAAATATTTTTCTCAGTAAAACTTTATTTATTATCTGTTATTTTTTCTACCCTAACCATATACAGACTCAGTCGGTTTGACCAACCCTCATAACCATAATAAAAAAAAAAAAA
The DNA here is from genome assembly GCF_000517525.1 of Limulus polyphemus. NCBI lineage: Eukaryota > Metazoa > Arthropoda > Merostomata > Xiphosura > Limulidae > Limulus > Limulus polyphemus. Next base: position 87,097 of record NW_013666553.1, on the reverse strand, counting down.
AAGAAATAAATCTAAGTTACCTTTTTTTTGTCTCTAGAATGACTGTGAACTCTAATGTTAAGCTACAGTTGTTTATCATAAATAACTTAAACCTCGTAACAGTACACATCTGTTTTTACAGAAATTTAATCATTGTATTACCCTTTGAACCATGTGTAAATAATAATCCCACCACACAAATTGTAAATTGCTTGGCAAATGTGTAGCTCATGTTATCCTATTGAATTATGTGCTGCATGAGCTGTTTGTGAGCATGCCTCATGAATAATTTTTATTATTTTTTTTCATTATCTTAAATAATCTAACCTAATAAATTTCTAATTTTTATACATTTTAGTTACTTTTATGATAAAAAAATAAAGAATACACATGAACAGCAAGAAGTATAGTACTTACCTGGGTCTTGTTTCTTGCCGACAACTGTTCATGAAACTTAAGCCTACTTTATTTTTATACTAATGGTACTACTACACTAAATAATTTTTATTAAATTAAATAATGCACCTAAGAACACAGAATAATAACAAGCAAAAAGCAAATGATCTTCTTTAATTGTCATCATTTTTCTAATATCTGATAAGAGCCTTTAAAAATTCAGCTAAGCTTGTTAGTGTGATTTCTGATGAAGTTTCAATCTGGAGGCAAGATAGAAAATTCTGTGCACAGAAAACAACAATATAATACACCATTTGATAGATTCAAACTTTGGCTTTCTGTTGGTTATGAATGATATAGTATAAAATGTTAGAAAGAACTAATGGCAATTTCTGAAAGAGAGGGTGTGACAGGTGGGTGTAGCAAGTGGGTCTGATTTTCCAGTTTATGGCTCCATAGACAAATCAGATTGAAGGTTATAAAAATTATGCTTTGCCTATATAATATCTGTGTTATAATGAGTAATTTAAGTTAAATTCTACACTTCTTGGAGGTGTGGTAAATAAATTAAAGACTTAAAGAACAAATGTTACAATTCTCATACGAGGGGAGATTGAGGATTGTTTAAAATATTTCCTTATAACATTAAGAACTTAAAACTTATATAATATTAAAACTTGATTTATTAATTATGTTTTGATGCCAAATTTATTCTCATACAATGAAGATAAAGTTGTATAATTAAATTTTGAATGTAACTAACAATCTGTGACATACACACTTTGACTTGCCTGTGGTGAGAGTGTTACATACTATCAGTATTTCATTAATCTATTTCTCTAAGTTGTTTTTAATCTTTTATTGTAGTGTTTAGTTATTGTTAGTATTTTTTTTTACTTTAATAGAATAGAAAACTTGAAATGCCATTTGAAACTTTAGTATGTTATTTCATTTTTAATTTTAGGTGTGTAGCAATAAGTGCTCTTGGAATCTTTTTGTATGAGGAACTCATGCATAAAACCAACCATTCTCGTCTTAAAGAAGCCATTCACACACTTCTTTCTGCATTAAGAGTAAGAAATTTTTTTTTTTGCTGTCCTGGATATATGTTAAGCTAATGATATTCTTTATATTTGTGTTTTGGTTAAAAAAATATTCTTAGCTCAGGGAAAAAATTCATTATACATATAATATTAGATATAATCTTTATCTTCTATATTTTAATTCAAATCTGGATGTTGTAATTTTAACAAAGAGCAAAAACAAAATTTCCAAAAATTATTTAATTTAATTGATAATATGGTAAAAAATAAAATACAATAGCTTAACTTGTAGCAATTGCAAACAAAAAAAGTGCAAAACTTAAAAGAAGAAATATTTATCAAAATATTATGACAGTTTTTATCAAAAATATATTTTTGTCATGTAAACAAATAATCATTGCTTGGACATTATGTTTCATGCAGGAGGCTAGAATCTATGAAGAGAAACCTGTAGTAAAAGTAGCATAGAAAAAGTTATTGAAATTTTTTAAACATTTTAAATCATGCTTTGTATTTTGATATCTACAGTGAAAGTATTTAACCGAACTACACAATTCTAAATAGTTAGTTTTTTCATGAAAAAAATGTTAACATTTATTATTTCTATAATTTTTTTTATATGAGAAATATCTGGAATTTTGGGATGAAACATTTTTGAAAAGTTTTAAAATAGTAATTTTTGTTTTAGGTTTTCTACTTTTTAGCATTTTGATCACGACTCATTTCATATATCTAGTCAGTTTTAACTAGTTCAGTGTTTGTCAGTAAATTTTTTTGACATCCATGGTTTTGATGATTAAAGAAGTTACCTTCTTTCTGAAATTCAAATATGCAATATGCATTATATAAAGGTAAAACATCAGTTCTGGAATTTTCTAGTAGAAAAATTGTTGAATTAGAATTACAGCATTTTTAATTAAATTTTGAAATATGTTTTGTGGATATGCACTTGAGGTGACCTGTACATCCACTGATTGACAAAGAGTAAATATTATCTATAATGTCCACAATGATTTGATATCAGTGATAAAAGTTGTAAATGTGAAACTTATTAAAACAGTTAATAAAATGTAGACTAATTCACTCAAACGAATATTGTATGTTGTCACCAAAAAGGTTTTAAAAATTGTCTAAAATAACGTGCAATCTGTTGATACAAAAAGTGGTGGTATACTTGTACAGGATGGCACAAACAAGTGATACGGGATTGTTATCTATTATAGAAATCAATGTATAAACCTTCAACTTTTGATACTATACACTAACAAATATAAATGTTATAATATTTAGAGGATTATTATTACTGACTTGAAGTTTAATTTTTCCCAAACTCTGAAAACTTTTACCCCCTATTATATTTTGAACTTTTTAATATAAAGTTATACATTCAGTCTCATAATGTACTCTGAATGATTTATATATCCACACACACACATATATAATTCACAAACTCTCAGTCACACACACACACACACAATTACAAACATACTTAAATTACTGCAGTGATATTATTACATTGCTTTTGTCTACAATAAGAATCTGGTAAAATTTGACTGCTTGCTCTGGATATATGTAACATGCAATAAAAAGCTTTAAACTCTTTTTTTCACAAACATATTAAACATATTCTACATGCTATGCTGTAAAATCCTGATGACTAGATGTTAAAAACCATAAAATACATGAAAAAAATATTTGAAAAGCTTAGATGCAATTCGAGGTGAGCTGTCAATGGCATTGTACCGAATATGTTCACTGTTTAGAAGCAAAATACTAAAAGTTACATACTACTTTTTTGTATTTTGTGGGATAAGAAGTGGACAAATAGATTTGTGTGTATGTTTTAATCTCAGCATTTGAAATATTTAACTGTTCATGTAATTTTTGTTTATTTTGAATTTTTTATAAATTTCTTTTAATATGCTTTCTTTTTTCTTGCATTACACTTTTTTTTTGTAAGCTTAACCTGCTTGTAGGTTCTCTACTTTCTTGCATGTTCTGGTGTATGGTTCTAGCATGTTTTATCTCTTATTTTAACCTCTTTCTATGAAGCCTTCTACAACTTCAGCTAGAGATAACCACTCTAAGCATCACAAGGTATTTTTTATTTCTTATTTTGCTAGTTACTGATTTTTCACCTAAAAATATTTTTTCTTACTATGAATATTATATTAAAATGTAAACTTTCAAAGCTGCATTTTGAATTGCTAACCTTGTTAAGTAACCAAAAATATATATTATACATGTCAAAAGTATCATGTCAAATAGTTTATCCATCATACTTTGCTATAAAACTTGGTAGGTTTAAATGCAGAAATCCATCAGAAGTATTGGAAGATACTAAAACAAAACTGTGAATTCAATGTTAGTGTTACAGGTCCACCCTCAGTGAAATATTCACCATTTAAACAGCTAATTTCTACTTTTAACCCTCTCAATATGGGTAGATCAGAGTGTGTATGTCACACATTTTTACTGAGTTACATGAAAATTTTACTTAAATTATGTTATTATTAATGTATAGAAATAAACTTGACATCAAAAAATAGTTAAGCTATATTTTAGTATTATGTATTAATTTCTTAATTTCAAAAGGAAATATTTGAATAGATTCTCAGTCTCACTTGTCTGTGTAACATGATATTTTTTTGCTCTGACTTGCTCATTTTCTATTTTTTCATCACCCCTTTATGATGTACTGGATTTGACATTGTTATAGTATTGATATTACTAACACATAATCTAATTTTTATAGCCTTTAATCATCTTTGTTTATGGTGACATAAACCAGGTATTTGGACTCACTTGCCATGCCCTCCTGTCGCATACTCTCTTTCACAAATTGCCAATAATTCTTTCTGACACTTTCTTTTACATTATTAGCTATTAGAAAGACAAAGTTTTAATTTACCAAATGATGTATAATGTTATCTTGTTTTCAGTAGAAATTGTTAATTATTTCACCTGCAGATTAAAAGTTACTGTTGTGGAGTTCAGGTCGAGTGGCTAAGGGAATTATTTTAAGATACTTATGCCTCAGTTAGAAAGCCAGTGAAATTATAATAGCTATAAGATATTGTTTGCTTTGTGCATGTTATTAGTTTGTGTTTTGTAAAATCTATTTAAAATAAATGATTATATGATGTAATAATATCATCATTACAAAAAAAAAGCTCAAATGTCACTGGTGGGCTAATGTCATGTAAAAAACTTAAGTGCTAAATTTCTGGTTTTCTTTGTATATTTTTTATTGTTATAAATATAACTGAGCTCTAAAAATTAGAAAACTATTAAGTTAGTTAATGTGAGATAATGAAAAAATAATAATAAATTTCTCCACAAGGTATGCTCATGACTAGCTCATGTGTCACATCATTCAATACCATAGCTTGAGCTACATGGTTGCTGTGTGATTTACGGTTTGAATCATGAAAAGTATTTGTTTGACATGGTTCAATAAAACAAATTAAATACAAATAGATGTAAACTATTATGAACCTTTAGCTGTTTAGAACAAATAATTGTAATTTTCTGTTATAACCTGCAGTGATCCTAGAAAGAAAAAATGATAATTTTGATTTAATATTTTTTTATAGTGGTTACAAGATTTTTCAAATTGGTCTCTTCTGTATAGTGTTAATTTAGGGAAAATAACAGATAAAATATAAAGTTTTACTGGAACACTTCCAATATGGTACTTGCCCTCTCTCACATAAGTTTTTCTTGTTCAGTGCTGCCTTCTGTATGCAAATTTTTTTTGTATGTCACGAGCTTTGAAACTCCCACCTACCACACAATCAACGTGGTTCACTGTATCTTCGCATGTAATTCATCTTGCGACAACCCTCCACCAATAGGAATGCAACACTCCCTTCTGATGCACGACTCCCTCTATTATATTCTACCTAACCATCACTTCTTGTTAAGCAGTGGTTTTGTGCAAATGTTTCATTTATCGTGAATTTTTCTCTCTCTCTTTCAAATTAGTGATTTCAAGTTTTTTTCTTGCTTTTTTCTCACAGTCGATTATGAACTTAGAATTTTGTCATGACTTCGGTTACTGTTAGCACTACTTTGATTGTCATGACAAAGGATTCATGTGTGGGAGTCTTAGCTGGGGATTTTTTGGCCATCATTCATGGGGAGTTTGAATTTTACATGTCTCCTCTCATTTTTCCTAATATTGTTTGGGATCCTTCTGTCCCCGTAGTCCCTGTTCATGATGATGAGGATTTTGACAACCTTTTATCTATGTTGTGCACATCTGTACCTTTTCTGTAGAATCTGGTGGGCCTTTGATACATTTTTCTGTATTCCTAGTTTTGTGTGATCTTTTCCCTTCCAAATTTATATGACACCCCCTTGTCCAATCACCTTCTCTTCCCTTCTTCCAATTTAGCATTCTTCTCTCATTTGAGGGCTGGTGCCAGCATGCTACATGAGCTTCGGATGATTATTCATTGGCTTACTTTCAGGTTTTTGATCCTTTTTATCTGTGGACATCATTGGTCTGATATTTTTGCCATTGACGTTTCATGTACTTTATTCCATTCCTCTTTCTGTAGTTCCTGATCCTGCCTTTTCGTTCCCTGGTACTTTTTCTCTGACATCTCTCCTCCGTCGTCCGATGGAGGAAATTCTTCAGTCAAGCATATGGAGAATATTTCACATGTTCATCTCTCCCACCATCTTTTGGGTGGCTGTTTTTTTCCTCATCAGGATACTGTCTTTTGTCTTTTGCCACACTTCACACATCAGTTCAATTGTGACAAAGTGAGTTTGCTTTTCTATCTTTTCTTTACAAAGGCATGTCTTTTTTTATGTCTAGGTTCTTGCTCATTGGCAAGAATTGCCTGTCCAGGTATGTTACTTATCTATTCACACAAAATTCCACACTGTACAACCATCCAGTGTAGGAGTATATTATCAGCTGCCTAATGACTCAGTTGCTCCACCTCCATGCAGTGGGTCCTGGAGTTTGATCTTACGTAGTACAGATTCTGCTCGGACTGTGGTTGCTCGGGACATCTGCTGGTGATCCATGCACTCCAGCTTCTGTGTAGTCTTATCTGGGGGATAATGATGTGCGAGTTACACACTGCTACTACAGGCACTCAGGATAGCGTAGCAATGGTTGTATGGAATGTCTCACCAAATTTTTCTTTTGTTGTAGGATAATGCTTGGAGATGGCTTGAATGGGTAATGAAGAAAAACTTTATAAGTTTAACATAACAGCAAATGTACAACGTTTCAACAAGGTTTTGTCATCATCAGGTTCAAGTAGTTTACACTGACACAGATATATGTGTGTGTGTGTGTGTATATATATATATATATATATATACACACACACACACACA
>NW_013666553.1:70755-79628 GCF_000517525.1 Limulus polyphemus | reverse complement strand
TGATGATGACAAAACCTTGTCGAAACGTTGTACATTTACTGTTATGTTAAACTTGTGTTAAAGTTTTTCTTCATTACCCATTCAACCCGTCTCCAAGCATTATTAGTCTCAAAGTGGGTTCCTCATCATCAAATTTGTTGTAGGATGTTCCCACCAGTGTTGATGTATCCCCACGACTATTGAGATGGTGTGTTCCACAAGACTGCTAGTAGGTTTTTCCTTGTGGTATTTTCCTTTCTCCAAATGCTAAATTCCAGACTGTACTCACCTGTGGACTTTCATGGGTAAAGTAGAAGGGGATCCCTACCATTCCCTAGATTGAATAAGTTGGGGCGATCTTCTTTTCAAGCTAGGGATTTTGTGGTCACTCTTTGCACTGTCTCTGGTATTGGTGTTCTCCTGGACTACCCACCACATTTCACCTCCTTTTCCTGGGTTTCACATTCCATGGGTGTTCTTTGGACACTTTCAAAGATGGTTGTCTATATCCATTGCACTGGTTCTTCCACTTTATCAATATGGAATTCTAGCTAGTTTGTGAGAGGAGGTAAGTACTGTATTGGAAGTTAACATTTTCTTACACTGAAAGTATATTTCCAATAGGTACTTGCCACCTCACACACTTCTCACCCTTCGTCCCCACTTAAAACTGATGCTTAATATCTTTCTAATCTTAAAGTGATGGTTGAGTAGAATCAAATAGAAGGAGTCATGTGCATCAGGAGGGTGTGCTGCACTCCTATTGGTGGAGGGTTGGCACATGATGATTTACATGCAAAAATGCAGTGAACTACATTGATCATGGGTTAGGTGGGAGTTTCAAGGCTTATGGCATGTGAAAAAATGTTGCATATAGAGAGCAGCACTGAATGAGAATAGCTATTATGTGAGTTTGGGTAAGTACCTATCTGAAATATATTTTCAGTCTAGGAAAAATGTTAACTTTTGATATCCGTTTAAAAGGTTTTAGAGATTATACTTGAAAAATGTAAGGTGAAAAAAATATTTTTAATCTTAACAAGAAAATCACCTTGTACTCAAGACCAGTCAGAATCTGATTCCGACTCCATATGGTAATAAATGAGTCTTTAGTAAAAATACTTAATTACAACATCTTATTTTGGGGTACATAAGGCTTGTAATGTTTGTGGTGGTTGCATGGTCAGTCAAAGTGACTGAGCCCATATAGATAATTAAATTTCTGTATTTTGAATACTCTTAGTGGTTCGTATTAGAAAATTTGTATATGATCAAGGGTAATAGTGTAAAACCAAAATAATGTAAAATTATCAATATCAGATAATTTTTCTAGTAAAACTTGTTCAAACACAATGAATTATTTCATATTAACAATTATCAGGTAACACAAAATTAAACTATTTCTTCCTATACTTTACATTTTGTATACTTTATTTTAAATTTCTTTGCATATCACTACAGTGAGATAAATTTTGGCAAAAATTACTTTAAGCCATATACATAATTAACAGGTGGAATAATTTTCAGTTTTTTCTTTATTAAGAAAATGTGTATTTATCATTCAACATGAAACAGTGTTATATTTGATAATGTTTACATTTTAACCTTTCATCAATCATATGTAGTAGATCTGTATTGCTTAACCTTAGGAGATATGTATGAAAAATTGATAATTAAACTTGCCACAGTGCTTGGACATGCACAACCACCTGTACATGGAACAATTTAACTGTTTTTGAAACTTAATAACTCATATTTGGAAGAAAACATTCAAGTGTTTTTTAAGTATGCTGTTGGAATTTTAAATTGCTGTTTTTGTGAAAACTACAATAAAGTTCTAGAAAACATCTTTTTAACAGATTCACACATTTACAGAGCTTAAAATAGCAAATGGCATTTTGCAAATAATTGATCAAATCTATAAAATGAAAAAAATTGAGTCTTCCAGTTTTTAATTTAATAAATTCCCATGTGGAAATGCAGTTTTAAAACTAAAACATGTTTATTATAAAAAAATTAAGCTAAATAAATGAAAACTGAATTAATGATAAAGTAAATAGTTTAAATTTAGTGTGCATGAACATTTGTAGGGTATCACCTTTTGACATTGGTATGGTATGAGTGAGGAATATTACCACATTTGTTGAACTTGTAGTGAAGGTGAAAAACTGAAACAGTTTTATTCATGTAGTATTTAAGTCTGTATAACAGATAAATGTGAAATATAATTAAAATAGTGAATACATTGTTGGTCATTCAACCAGATTAATGGAAAGTGTAGTAAAGTATGCAGCATAAAAAATAATTATTTTTGTTAACTTAAATATTTATTTTTCATCATCAAAAACTGCACTTTTTTAAAAATTAGTAGATATTTTTTTCTTTTCTAGACTACTGAACTTTTCAGTGGCTATGTTTTGAAAACTGTTATAATCTTCATTGCTTGAGCTGTTTTTTGTTCCCTCCATTGAAACTGAATAACTTGTGTTGATGATAGCATATAATTAAAAAACCACTGGACTTTGCATCTTCAAAGTATTGATGTGCACCTTTGTAGGCATATCCTTCTTTCTGACTACATATTTAGATACTTTTGAAAGGGCACTGTGCAATATTTATGTTAAAATACAGGTTTTATGCTAAAATAACCAAAGTGGTATGTCATCTATGCATAGTGCATACACTAATTTTTTAAACTAGCCATTGTTAATTATAGGAAATTTTAGGAACTACAGCATGTTTTATGGTTGCAAATTAAAAAAAAATATATATATATATACACACAATACAAGTCCAAGCAAGTATAATGGTTAGATGTTTTTATTTTATCATCCAAACTGCATGATGTACTTAAAACTGAAAATGTAAAAGCTCAAGTGCTTTTTTAGTCCGATGAAATGTAAAAAAAAACAAAAAAACAAGAATTATTTTGAACACTTCATTCTATAAAGTTGACCTGGTGTAGATTTCCATTATTAAAAAAAAAGTGTAACAGGATTTCAGTATTTTTTTTTCTTCAAGAAATAATATTTTGAATCCTTTCTTTGGTAATAACTACTTTAGATGTGACTGTAAATTTAATATAAACCAATATATAATTCTTTGGTACTGCTCATTTGTGTTGTGTACCTGCATAAAAATTGTTTACTATATTTAATCATGATTGCAAGTAGACACCTGACACTTGCTTCACCAACTTCGAAAGTTGGCTGCCAAAAGATAAAATTGACTTATTCAGTGGTTGTTACAAAAGTAATGAATACTTAAATTATATATTAAAATGAATCACATACCACATAAATAAATAGATTTGTTTCATTACAAGACATTTTATCTCTATTATTACTCTTTGTGTTTCAATAAGTATTCTTGAATTTTTGGCATGTGAAAAATTCATACAAAATGGCATGTTACATTTTATTCCAGACAGTGTTTTTCAGTACATGTTTAGCAAAAACAAACTTTGCTAAAAACTGATGACTTTCATACAACTATTTATATCTGTATAATTTTAGTGAACCTCCTCATTAATTAGCCATAAACTATTCTGTCTACTTTAGTGAAATAATGAAATGGTCAGTTTTGGAAGTCTTAAAAAAAACCTGAAGCCAAAAAAAAGTGCAGTAATAACCATCTTGCTATGGACAGGTCAAAGAGCACTTGTCACAACTTTTTAGTTATTTTCAACATTTAATTAAACAGCTTTACTAACAATAAAATTGGTATTAAAATGTAGTTTGTAATCAAATTTAAATATCATATATGTTTTAACTTCTTAATTTTAAAGAAAATATTGAAAACAAAATGCTAAATATCATTTTTTTGTGTGTCACATGGCAAGTCATCTTCTCTGATTGGTCAGCTTATACTGTATTATGCCTACCATACAAGATCTATAGTGTTAAATAAAATAGAAACTTAAATTTCAGACATCAACAAGCTAGAATATAAGAACCTCTCCTACCTTTTTGATTTGCTGAGGTATCAATATATTTAGTAAACATATCAGAGTAGCCTCCCACTACTCCATTCTTTTGTGCAGACTTTTTAAGTACATGTTTATACCCATCTGTAAATCTGTCAGTCATTTGTTGTTGGCTTGAAAGAGAAAGTTGGAGTTTTACTGAAAATATTGAAATCTATTGACTAAGTTGTTGCTCTGAACAAAAATGAGATTTATTAATGCACATTTTGCTTAGTTAGAAAGCCAAATAAATGAAAGTGAGTTTATTTGTACCAGTGTAGTAATTTGATATTTTTTTGGTTTTCTAAAATATATCTTTGAAATCTACAAAAATTAATTTGTTTCCCCCTTCACCTGAGAGAATGGCTTATGGTGAGGCAGTAGCAAGAGGGGTAAACAAGCCTTCCATTTCTGTGCTATCATTTAGAAGTTCACTAGATTATATGTATACTTTTATACTTGATCTTAAATTTATTTCATTTGCAGCCAGTGATACTATAATGTTAGTTTTATGTAAAATATTTCCATATTTAGATAATGTATGTTGCATTTAGATTAGATTACTTTGAGATTCCGTCAGAACAACATTGTTTATGCACAGTTTAAGTGAAAAAAAAAAGTATCCCATTATAAGTTTTAAGTATCCCATAAAGTATCCCATTATAAGTTTTAAGTATCCCATAAAGTATCCCATTTTAAGTTTGTGAACTTAAGATTATTTTACCCACTGTCTTTCACTGTACATGTTATTGAGAGGTGCTAAAAGTACTTCCCAATTTAACCACTTGTAATCCTGTCGTTGTTGTCTACATGACTAAAATTTTTTGTGATGCATCTTGCATACGTACACAATCTCCATCTGTATTATCTGCACTTCATTAATTTATGTTCAGTGGAAAGAGAGTTGGCAAGTAGTAGTTGGAATTGTTCTTGCATTTTAATACTTATCAGTAATAATGTCAGTTATGACTTGCTTTGCATTTCATTTTGGTCTGAGCCTTTTCTTTGATGATGTATTGTATAATGATTATATAATATAATTGAAAATAATATATTAGACATGAGAAATGACATGTGAAATTGAATGTGTACATAAATAAAATATTCTAGATTATATTTCATGTGTTGAAAAAATTATTTGGTTATTTAATTTATTGAAATATTTCATGTATGATTTTATGCTCTGGGAAAAACTTTAAATATGATGGATATCTGTAATTGTCATACTATTCCATGATGCAACTTTCATAAACATTTTATTATCTCATAACATCTAGTTATCCGTGTCTGTGTTAGTTAGTTGCTTATTTAAATGTGTGATTTATCATATATCTAGTTCAACAACAAGACAGTGGCTCAAGTAGCTTCAGACATGTTGTTACTGGTGTGTGATCATGCTGTGAGCCTTCAGCAATATCATCCAGACATTCCACAAAAAATCATTGAGGTATTGCTTTTGATATTATAAGTTTCAGTATTCTTGTTCAAAATGATATATCACTTGTAAATCTTTACAATATTATTATTTCAGTTGTGATTCCTAAAACGTTTTGTGAACAGTTTTTAGTTGGCAAGAGAAATATTTATAAGCTTTGTTTCTAGGGGTTAAAAGTAATTTAAATCTCTGTTGCTATACATAATAAGTTTTACTTGAAATTTGTATTATTTCTACAGAACAATAAATCTACAATGATAAGATCTAAAGTTATCCTTTGATAGACATTGAGATATTTTTTGTCCTATATACATACATAAATAGTATTGTTCTTGCTGTCTTTCCATAGCTGTGGATTAAGAACCTTTGTTTTTTTATTAGAAGATCACATCAATTGTTTCATTTTAGGTTTTCGTGCATCTGAAACCCATTGCATTGTTTTAAAACAACTTACCTATACATGTTTATTAACATGAAGAATTTTAAAGAGTAGTGATCTTTTTGTTTAATAATTTATGTAGTATTTGCTTTATTCTAATTCTTTCTTTATTCGTTTGCATAATATTTGTGGTCTGAATGCTGCATTTTTTTAATAAATAACAGCTTGTTTATTTTTGATTATGAATTGAATAGTTTTGTGTGATTTAGTTGTAAGTGGAGTTTATGTTGATTGTTGTAGTGTCACTTATACATTTAAAAAGAGAATCAGAATGTTATCAAAAATAGCTAAGTGTACCTGTTTCAAAAATAATGCTTTATTCCAGGTTATAGCATCTACTTTGTCTAGTCTCCTCCCATCAGCAGATGCCTCTCCACCAGAAGAAGATAAAAATGTATTTATTGAAATATTTATTGTTCTTTCTCTGATATTTAATCTGTGATTTCAAGGGAATAGTAATTAGAAATATTAGAAGCATGCATTTATTATAATTTATTGTAATGGATTTTAATTCATTTACAGAAAGCTATATGGATTATCTTCATTAATAATGGTTGTGAGGTTATATAAAGTAATGGTTTTTTTGTATAATCAGTGCTTTTTTTTTTATAGATTTTGTACGTTGTATTTTCTTGTACTATTCCTTTCCACTTGATAGTTTTTTTTGTAATAATTACTTAAACTAACCATGGTGTTTCTTTATTTTACTGTTCTCTGGCATTTCACTATCTAATATTCAAATGGTTCTTATTTTATAATTAACCACTATGTATTTGAATGTTGTTGGTGGGGGAGTAAAAATGGAACATTTAATGTCTTGAGAGTTTATAAGGACTCAGAAGTACAAGTCAGTTTTGAGTGTTGATGCAAACATGATGTAACTAGAAAGCAAAATACAACATTGATTTGACAGAAAACCTGCTAAAGAGGATATAGTGATTAGTGATAACAAACTGGAAGTGATATATAAGTCATATCTTATTACTACCAGAATCACTTTTTATGGAGCTTTTAAATTTTTTTCATCTCTAAAAATTCTCTTTCATATGAAATTAAACTAACACACCTAATTGGTACATTTTTGTAGAATATTAATAAATATCATGTCATCTTTATTATGTCTACATTTAGCAGTTTGGCAGAATAATTCTGCTGTGAAGTGGGTTCCACATTTTTAAAGAGTTTAATAACCCTTTCGGAACAGGCAGACATAAAACATGTCTGCTCGACTGGAGAAGGACATTTTTGCAACAATACATATGGTAACTCTGAGTTGTCTTTACAAAACCTGGTAACATTATATTAAAGTTTATAAGGATTTTGAATACAGAGATTGACATTATTTTAATCACATCTTTTTTAATAAAAATTATTATATATTAATAGTAGTTATTTGCACTCAAACTCTAAATAGTTTGAGTGCAAGGTGATTTTCATTTTAAGTATAAAAATACTTTTCTTGATCTTATAGTCTTCATATATCATTTGCATAACCTTTATGACCTCCTAAATTAATATAAAAAATTTTTAAGGTGAAGGTTTATATTTCATTTTCTCTACCATATCACTAACTCTAGCTATTATCTTCAATGTACAATGCAATGAAACGTTTTAAATTAGGAAACAGAAAAAAGTACATACTTTTTAATGGTTTGTAGAATATTTTTAAAGATCTTCTTTTGGTTATATTCATAATTCCAGGTCTTTTCCTTTTCACGTATAGTTAATTTTTAATGTTTTATTTTCCTTTTCTGTCCTTTACCATTTATTATTCAACTTGACACAAGTCAATGGTACCTTTGGGACATATCTCTGGCAGAGATGCACAACCCTTCAACAAAATTTTTGTGCACCATATAATATCGTAAACCTTGAGGACTGATGTAAAATGTGATGTATATTTAGAAATGTTTGAACCTTTCAATTATGCATTTTAAGACATACATAATTAACTAAAATGTAAAGTAAGACATAAGTACAATTAACTGTATCTCTAACTATAGCATATTTAGATAAACAAATGTAAGTGCTATAGTTGATAAAGAAGCCAACAATACTACAGTCAGTTACATGTACCCTGTGACAAAAACTGCATGCCAATTTCAAAATAGTGTAATAGTGGATTATAGTGTAAAATGAGGTTTTTATAATGACAATATATATGCATATGTCACCTCTACATGTAGGCTATAAAGCTCAAACAAATCTTGTGAAAGTGGATGTGGCACTGGTCAGGGGTTGACAAGATTTATTACTTGTTTCAACTTTATTCATCCAGAGAACTTTGAAATGTGCGTGTCAGTAGGTTTAGTAAATATCTTCTTTTCTAGATGTACATCTACAGAACTGGCATTATATTATTGAAGATACAATAAAGTAAAGATTATTCATAGCTTGTGGGTCACATGACAATACATCTGAAGTTTTAAGTCATTTTTTAAAGGTTGTTTTGAAATAAAAGACTTAAAACTTAGAAAACATACAACTTTGAATCATAACATACTTTATAATGTTAATTTCATTCACATACATTGATAGTAAAGGTGTTTAATTAAATTTTGAATGTAACACAGTGACTTGCTCAGAAAAGTGTTTAAAGGGATACCTGTCATTAACTCTTTCAGCACGGGCTTGGTCCCTGGGACCGGCCTTGTAACCATTTTGTGCTTGTTATAGTTCTCATGCTATAACTTTTATATTAGTAAGTGAATGTTAATGAAATTTGGCAGATTATCAGTGAACATTACAGTACTTTCATACGCAAAATATCATGTATTTTTTATTAAGTCTTAAGGTTTATAAAGCAATGTTTTTCTCATGTCTATTTTTTCTTTTCACATGTTACCTATCTATCATACAAAGTAATATTCATTTTAAGATAAAAAATACTTTTATGCATCAGAAAATTTTCAAATTTCACATGCGAAATCTTTATAATATCGAGATAGTTACCAAACATTTCTTAAGAAAGAACTTTTTATTTTTTAACTGTTATTTTCAGTAATGAATCTCTCTCTTTGGGTTTGGTAGATTTGACCGATCTTGCAACCACCATA
>NW_013666553.1:60277-70295 GCF_000517525.1 Limulus polyphemus | reverse complement strand
CTTCCGATTGGTTATTCATGTCATATATAAAAGTACGTGTTTATAAGGGAGCATTTCCAAAAATGAAAAGAGGTGAAAGGGGTGCCACTGTGTTTGATTTATTTCATGAGCAATATCTCAGCAAATTCAAAAGATAATAGGCTTTTATTTTATATTCTATCTTGTCAATATCGTTAATTTGTATGAAACTACAGACTTAGTATTTTGACTTCATAAACATCTTATTTGAACCAGTGCTGCGTTCAACATACCATGTGACACACAAAAATCATGTTTATCTGTGTTTTTTAATATTTGCTTTTAAATTAAGAAATTGAGTAAGGTATAATACTAAAATTTGAATTATAATCTACAGTTTGATACCAAACTTATTGACATAAATTCATGAAATAGTAATTCAATTAAATTTTGAATGCAAGTCAACAAACGAGATGACATGACCTTTCACTTGTGACCCGTCTTGAAAGGGTTAATAGTTAAGAAGTTTCTTTTACATGGTAACAGTGGGATGTAGAAAACTAGTCTTGGTTTCCAAATATAGCTTTTGTATAATTATGTGTAATATATATATTTTAACATTTTGCAAATCATTAATGTTTCGGTAATGAACAATAAGTATCTATATATATATCTGAATTTTGCTTTTTTGACTTTATATTTTAGCTTATTTTGTCTCTGATTTTCTGTTTGGCTGAATGGTGTATGAAACTGCCATTGGCTTATCTGTTACACACCTACAATGGGGAACAAAGTATCCTTCTGACTGTATTCAAGGTAAGTTTTTAGTTATACAAATATTTTGAATATTGTGTAATAATTTGTTTATTTTTTTTACTTTCAATCCTTTAGCTGTGGTAAAGTCTCAAAAATGTTATTGGATTAGTTTCTGGGCATCATTTTAATTTCTGAAACTCATAAATTATAGAAGAACTGTAGACATTGTGTGTATTTTTTATTATTTATAATATATATAACATTCCCTGATTATGCAATTCTAGGGATTTTGAATGATTCATAGGTTCTGAAACAAGTAAAAACGTGTCTCCCATTCACAGGGCATATAGTACTGTTCAAGCTTTGTCTAAAATTGATCCATTGGCAATAACATATCTTTACCCATATGTAATTTATCCTTAAGGAAAACATTCATTAACACTCACTTACGGGCTTAGTTAACTTAGCTGAGTTTGTGACCCCAAATTGACCTTTATAGTTTTCGTACTATACCTTCTGATATGTTTTGTATATCTTTATGAAATTTTGAAAACTTTCAGTAAGTTTTTAGATCATCTGTAGATAAAATCTGAATTTTTAATGAAGTATTTTCACTAAACATTTCTCCATGAATATATCAAGTCAAAGTGTTGATTTTCATGAGGACAAAACGATTTTCATATTAAAATTAAAAATATTTTTCTTTATCTGAAAATTGTCAAATTTCATTTGCATAATCTCTAAAACTTTATATTTTATGTGTTATTTTATTTATCCTAACTCTATACGAGGTTGGTCAGTTTGACTAACCTTGTATCCACCATAAAAATATTTGAAATTAATTTAAATTACCCTTTTTTTCTTTCTAGAATGACTTCAAATTGTAACATGAAACTAAATTTATTTATCCAAAATAGCTTTAAACTTTTAACAGTATACATCTGTTTATACTTAAATTGTGTTGATTTATTGCCCTACCATGTCTAACTGATAATGCTGTCATGCAAGTTGTAAATCACATGGTAAATGTGTAACTCACATTACTCTGTTGAATTATGTAATGCATGGGCTACTCACAAGTCACTCATGAGTGTAGCTCATGAAAAGTTTCTAATTTTTATATTTTAGTTACTTTTATAATAATAAATATAAAATACACATGAAAAACAAGAAACGTGGTACTTACCTGGATCCTTGTGTATTTTTGCTGTCGACTGTCGAAGAAATTTAACCGTACTTTTTATACTACTACACTAAATAATTTTTTTATCTAATTAAATAATGCACCAAAGAACATAATAAAAACTTTTAAAAGCAGTCAATGCCATATAACTATCACAATTTTTCTGGCTTTCTAACTATATGACGAGACTCACTAAAATTCAATTAAGCTTGTCATTGTTATTCTTGTGGAATAAATTTTGAACTAAAGGCAAAAGTGAAAATTCTTTCTATATATACAAAACAAAGTAATATAATATGCCATTTTGTAGATTAAAACTTTAGCTTTCTGTTGGTTATAGGTAATGTAGATTTAAACATCAGAGGGTATAATTGTAAAAGAAGAGGTGACAGGTGGGTGTGGTAAGAGGGGTCTGATTTTCTTGTTTATGTGTCTGTAAGCAAGTAAGATTGAAGGTTATAAAAAGTATGCTTTGCTTGAGTAAAAAGAATTATATAATGAGTAATTTACATTTAATTTTCACTTCTCAGAGGTGTGGTAAATAAATTAGAGAAGAGACAAGAGAGCAAAAGTCACAATTCTCATACTAGGGGAAATTCATGATTTCTTTTTTTTTAATTGCTTTCTAAAATTAAGAATTTAAAACTGATAATAACATTTAGATTATTAGCTATGTTTTTATGCCAAGTGTATTCATATACCATGATAATAAAGTACTTTAAATTTTTAATGCAAGTCAGTAAAACTTGAGAATTAATGTTATTTTCTTTATGGGTTTATTAATGGCTATCTAATTTGGATCAGAAATTCTCTATCACTTACTAGAATAGATGTTATTGAAATGAACTGGCAGTACATTGTAGAAACTTTCAATGAAAAAAAGCATTACTTTTAACAGAGGTTAGAACTAAGTTGTTTCATTATTATGATACTTAAGTATTGTTGAACACTTTGCCTTTAATGTAAAGATATTGTGGTCTCATCAAATTATTATTACCATATTCAACAGTAAATTTAAATTGTATCATAACTTTAGCTTAACTTATATTTCAAAATATTTTACAAAGAATAAATATTTTTGAACTTTAGAAGTGAATTTTTAATTGAGAACAATTTTTTGGTACTTACTAACAGGTTTTGAATATGGCAGTATCAGGAAAGGATAGTGAAAATTTTGCTCCGTCCGCAAGCAGTCTGCTAACTCATGCTGGGTCTGATGTAGATCTTAACATTCATCTTGATAATCTAAAAGAAGGGTCTAGTCCAGCAGGCTCCGGCTCCCCTAACTCTCTATCTGTTTCCAACAGTCCTGAAAAATCAGGTTTAGGGAAGACAAGTTCTTTTCTACGTGCCTCTAGTCTTCAGCTGGCTCAGAATCAACGCAAAAATGTGATTAAGCTTGCAGCTAGAAAGGTAAAGATAAAAGGAAGGATTTTTATAGTTTTTTTTTCAGTACAGTGCTTCACAACTTAAACAATTGTACAAATAATAAATTAAGTTTTATAAAAAATGTTCATGCAAGAACTAGACACTTTAAACATTTGTACCAAGTTTCATACACTATGATTAAGCATTTTCAATACCAATGAAGTCTTTTAGCCTCTCTATGATCTGGAAGAAGTTAAACTCTTTTAATAAAACCAGTGGTGTGACTTTTGTGATATAGCCACACTACAACCACCTGAGAAATGCAGTTTTGAGCTACATTACTTTTCATCAGCTCAGCTGGATTGGTAATAAGGAGTGTTCTTCAATGACATTTTATTGAAAACCACCTCAAATTTAATTGATTTTTTTAAATTAGTTTTCTACAAATGACCTTGAGATTGTGCATCAGTCGAAACTTGTTACATCATTTATGTTACCTTTTTCTTGTATGAGGACTTTTAACTGGTTGAAAATAAACCTTTTGAATGCCATTTTAAGATAATTACTAGTAGTTAATATGGAAATGCATCTATTTGAAGTTAAAACATAGTTTATTTCTAGCTGTTTTATATACAGCCACTAATTCATTCTAGATAGAAACACATTTTTTCATAAAAGTTAGCCTTTTCATAGTTGTAACTGCATTTTTATTCTGCATAAGAGTTGTAAACTTTTTTTTTTTTAGTTCTGAGCTTTAAATAGGAAAATTGTCGATGATGTTGCTTAGATGGCTTGTGTTTCTCAACATTTTTAAAAGTTTCCCACTGTTTTTATTTTTCTCTACCATGGCAGTGAACAAATTTAAGACATTTTGAATGGTTGTTCAAAGGATAACCATTAACCAGACTTTGGTTGTCCTTCCATAATTAAAAAAACGTTACTCACAGTAATTTCAGGGTACATGTGCACACACATACACACACAAAAAAAAACTGATTAAAAGGATACATCAAATGTCTGATCGACATCAAATACTTTATTAAGATCAACTTCATTACATGAAGTGTTCTAACACAATGTTGTGTATTTCTTGTATTTTCTGTTTTGTAGGTAATGGCACACCTTGTGAACCATGTAGGTCATTTTCCCATGGGACTTGGAGCAGCCAGTATGACAAGCCTTGTAAATGAACATGATGACATTCCCTTCTTGACTGGAGATGAGCTTTCTACTGAGGTCTT
The DNA here is from genome assembly GCF_000517525.1 of Limulus polyphemus. Lineage (NCBI taxonomy): Eukaryota > Metazoa > Arthropoda > Merostomata > Xiphosura > Limulidae > Limulus > Limulus polyphemus. The sequence goes on along the minus strand of NW_013666553.1, from coordinate 65,789 downwards.
TCATGCACCAAACATACAGTTTTTTGTTCTGAATAACTGTTCCATTGTCTCTCTTGTTGAGCTTCCCATGTCTGTAAGTATTAAAGTTTTTATGTAAGGTCAAATATTATGATTTTATTCAAGTGAACTTTACAGCTATGGACTAGGTTGATATGACCATGTTCATAACCATAAAGTACTCATAATAGTTTCTGAACTATGACGTTTAATACAGTATGTGTATCTTCACAAAATTTGGCAGGCTTTCAATAAACATTGAGTCTTTTGTACACAAAAAAATCAGATTTTTTTAATGAAGTATTTTTACTAAAGATTTGCCTGTAAATATATCATCTCAAAAATCTCAAATTTCATTTGCATAATCTCTAAAACCTCCAAATATATTTTGAATGTTTTTTCTTCAGTAAAACTTTATATTATATTTTATCTGTTATTTTCTGTGCCCTAACTCTAAACAAGGCTGATCAAATTAATTGGCCGCATACCCACCATAGAAAAATATGAAATAAATGTAAATTATCCATTTCTTCTTTCTAGAATAACTTCAAATTGTAACTTGAAACTACATTTGTATATTCTAAATAGCTTTAAACTTGCAACAGTATACATCTGTTTATAGTTAAATTTTATTGTTTTATTGCCCTTTGAACTATGTCTAAATAATATTAATGTATATATATTGTAAGTCACTTGGCAAATGTTATGCTATTGAATTACACAACACAAGAGAAGAGCTACTTGTGAGATTGCCTTGTGAAAAATTTTTATTATTGTTATTTTACCAATCTATGCTTATCTAACCTAACAAATTTCTAATTTTTACATTTTAGTTACTGTTATGATAATAAATAAAGAATACACATAAAAAACAAGAAATGTAGTACACACTTAGGTCGTCTTTTTTTTTTGCTTCAGACTGTTGATGACACTTAACCTTATTATTTTTATGCAAATTGTACTACTGTATTAAATGATTTTTTATTTAATTAAATAATGCACCATAGGACACAGATTAATAACTGGAAAAAGCAGACAATGTCCCATAACTATCACAATTTTCCTGGCTTTTTAACTGTGGGACTGACCTGTTAAAAATTCATCTAAGCTCATTGATATGTTTCCTGTGGGAATAATGCTTGAACTGAAATAAAAATTGACAATTCTCTGTACAGAAAACAACATAATATAATACATCACTTGATAGATTAAAACCTTGGCTTTCTATTGATTATAAATAACACAGTAGTAAAAGTCAGAAAGAATTAGTGCCAATTTCTGGAAGGGTAGATGTAACAGGTGGGTGTGGCAAAAGGGTTCTGATTTTCTATTTGATGGCTCTCTAACCAAATAAGCTTGAAGGCCATGAAAAGTATATTTTGCTTGAGTAATAACAATAGTATAATGAGTAATTTATGTTAAGACGGGATGCCTAGAGAAAATGTCACAATTCTTCTACTAGGGAAAATTCAGGAAATTTTTCAATATTGTCTCATAAAACTAATAACTTAAATCTTATATACTATTAAAACTTAGATAATTAACTACATTTTTATGCCAGATGTATTCATATATCATGATAAGAAAGTAGTTTTTAACTAAATTTTGAATGTAACTCGTTTTAAACCTTGTGATATGGGCAGAAAAAGATGCCTATAGTGAGAGGGTTAAATAAAATCCTGTTTGTTCCAGCCTTTCCATAAGGGTCAGGGTCAGAGTGTATGTTATGTTTTTATTATTATTAAACTACTATTATAGAAACACATCGACATAAATGTGGAATCAAATTGTAGTTTGTAGTTCAAGTTTTAGTATTATACATTATTTAATTTCTTAGTTCAAAATTATTAAAAAATATTTAAATATTGATTTTTTTGTGTGTCACATGTTACATTTTCTTCTGTATTTACTCAGATTGTATTGTGGGTGTTATGAAATGTAAAATCTACTGTTTTTAATGAATTAGAAGCTCAAATTACCAATATTGACAAGCTAGAATATAAAATAAGAACCTCCAACTCTTTTTTTATTTGCAGAGTTGTCAGTATATTTAGCAAATCCACCACAGTGACTCTGCCAACCTCTTCCTGTTTTTAAAATACTTATTTACCTATCTCACTTTTCTCAATTTGCATGTTTATAACCAATCGAAAACACTCATTTTGAACTACGTAATTCTGTCAGTTTTCTCTAGATACTCCCTCTTCTCTAATTTATTGGCCACCTCCGGTAACCCTTTCGAGCCGCCATGTCATCTCGTTTGTTGACTCGCATTCAAAATTTTAATGAACTACTATTTCATGAATTTATGTTAGTAAGTTTGGTATCAAATTGTAGATTATAATTCAAATTTTAGAACTATACATTACTCAATTTGTTACTTTAAAAGTAAATATTACAAAAACACAGATAAACATTGATTTTTGTGTGTCTCGTGGTATGTTGAATGCAGCACTGGTTCAAATTAGATGTTTGTGAAGTCAAAATACTAAGTCTATAGTTTCATACAAATTAGAATCTCAAATTACCGATATTGAAAAGCTAAAATATAAGATGAGAGCCTCTTATCTTTTCAGTTTGTTAAGATATTGCTCACGTAATAAATCACAGTGGCACCCCGCCCACCTTATTCCAATATTGAAAAACGCTTCCTTATATACACTTACTTCTATATATGACATGAATAACCAATCGGAAGCTCAGAATGTACACTAGTGGTTTTCTCAGGCTTTTGTAACGTTTTTTCTGCCATTTCTTTCATTTAAACAAAGATTTCAATGAGGTAGGTTGTGTCTTTAATCTGCTGAAAAATTCTCCTATGTTTTAGACCCAAATACAGCTTAGTTACTATGTTTGATAAATTATAGTAGAATTCTATGGTATTTATCTAGTAATTTATGATTTTTTAGTTATTTTTTTGTTATTGTTATTCCAATGTATATATAAAGCCTAAAAAAATATTTTGTTTCATATCCTCCAAAAATTTTTAAAGGCTTAGCAACTTACATCAACCAGCAGCCGAGTACAAAGGTCTTAATCAGAAAGATAATTGTTTGCTTTACTTCTTTATTTACTGTTCTATGTTTTAGGAAAAATATGTTTAAGAACTTATTTCAAAATAGCAATAATCTATATACATATGTAACATATAATAATTGAAATATTACTGTATTTTATAAAATACTAGTCGACTAAAACACAGCCAAGACAGGTCGCTTTGTACAGACCAAAGGTCAGTTTTATGTTATTTGATATGATAACATGAGTGCACGGCTGAAAGGTCAATATAATAAAAATAATAAATATATATAAATGTATAATGTTATGAGATTTAAGCTATTTTGCCTAAACATTTATGATTTTGTGTTCTTATTTGTGTTCATTGTAGAATGAAAGGCATAATTTTTGCTTATTTCATAATTTTTTTATGATGGTTGCAAGATCGATCAAATTTACCAAACCCGTACAGAGATTAATTACTGAAAATAACAGATAAAAGATAAAGTTTTTTCTTAAGAAATGTTTGATAACCATCCAGACATTATTAAGATTTCGCACGTGTAACTTGAAAATTTTCTGATGCATAAAAGTATTTACAAAATTTAATGTAAATTAAATTACTCATTATAATATTGTTATTGCTCAGACAAAGCATAATTTTTATAGTCTTCAATCTTATTTGGTTACAGAGCTATCAAATAGAAAATCAGACCCTTCCTCTCATGCCCACCTATCTCTTTCAGAGATTGTCAATAGTTCTCTCTGATATAACCAACAGAAAGACAAGCTCTATCAAATGACATATTATATTACATTATTTCATGTACAGAGAATTGTCAATTCCAGTTCAAACTTTATTCCCATGGGAAATGTACTGACAAGCTTAGCTGAATTTCTAATGGCTCTTGTCCCGTACTTAGAAAGCCAGAAAATTTGTGATAGTTATGGGACTCTGCTTTTTGCATGTTATCATTCTGTGTTCTTGGAACATTATTTAATTGAATACAAAAAAATTATTTAGTGCAGTAGTACCATTAGTACATTGAAAAAAATTTAAGGTTAAGTGTCATTGATAGTCAACAACAACAAAAAAAAAAGCTAGATAAGTACTTTTTCATGTGTGTTTTTATTTATTATTACGAAAGTAACTAATATGTAAAAATTGGAAGCTTTTTAGGTTAGTTAAGGTTATATTAGGTAAAATAAATAATACTAATGTAATGTGTAATATAATTCAATAGCGTAATGTGAGCTGTATGTTCACCAAGTGATTTCCAACTTATAATGGCACAAATAGTAGTTAGACATGGACAATAAAATTTTAGTATAAATAGATGTATAGTCTTTTAAGCTTAAAGCTTAAATGTAGTTTCATATCATAATTTGAAGTCGTTCTAGAAATAAAAAGAGCAATTTAGATTTGTTTACATTTTTTTGTGGTTATTAGGTTGGTTGAATTGACCTACCTTGTATAGAGTTAGAGTAGAGAAAACAACAGATAAAGTATAAAGTTTTACTGAAAAAAAAGTTAGAAATTTATTTAGAGGTTATGCAAATGAAATTTTTGAGATGAAGAAAAGTATTTTTAATCTTAAAGTTGAAATCACTTTGCACTTGGACTAGTAAAAAAAACTATATGTATTAATAGACAAATCTGTAGTAAAAATACTTCATTAAAAAATCTGATTTTTTGTGCACAAAAAGCTTGTGATGTTTACAAAAAGTGTCAAATTTTGTGAAAGTACATATAATGTGATAAAAGTTATAGTATGGAAACTATAACAAGCAAAAAATGGTTAGTAGGTTGGTTGAATCGATCAACCTCATTGTGAGAGAGTTAAAAACCTGATATTTTGTGTATGAAAGCCTTATAATGTTACTGGTAATCTTAAATTTTATGAAGATATGCATGCATTATAAAACGTTATAGTATGACTACTCTCATGGTTACTTTGGTGATTACCAATGCACCCAGACCTGTAGCCAAAAAGTTAATAATGTATAGTTCTTAAACAAAATCAACTACATTGGAGACATAATTGACCAACATTTTGACCCATCCATATGTTTAATTAACACATTCTTCTTTTTGTAGTTTGATAATATGTTGGTGTTTGATAAAATGATAAAAACCATTTTAATTGTTGGCTTTTCTATTGTCAAAGCATATTTTGCTGTTTACACATGCATTTTTGATGTGACAGTCACAATTATAAATACCAACTCTTGCAAGGTAATAAAGTACAGTTATTAAAGACTGTTTGGGGAAATTATTCTTCTTTGCATTGATCAAGTTACCCTAAGAACAAGTGGTGCTCAAGGAGTTCTTTTATTATTACAAGTATTAAATCTGTATATAGAACTTGAAGAAAATATGAAGATTATTGAATAAAAATACATTGCCTTAAAGCAGTGTGTTCATCAAATTTTATTTTATTAACCCTATTGGCACGGGTACCCTTTACTGCACATGACACAAGGTTTTAGTGCCCAACATTCAAACTTTTATTATACT
>NW_013666553.1:0-59315 GCF_000517525.1 Limulus polyphemus | reverse complement strand
ATCATACTAGAAAGAAAAGAAGGTCAATTTAGGTTTATTTCGATTTTTTTTGGGGTGGTTATGAGGAGGTCGAATTGACTGATCCCATTTTGAGATTAGGGTAGAGAAAATAACATATAAACTATAAGGATTTAGTGAAAAAAAACGTTTGAAATGCATTTAGGAGGTTTTAGGGATTACACATAGGAAATTTGAGATTTTTAAGATGGCAAAAAGTATTTTTAATTTTAACATGAAAATTACTTTGCACATGAACTATTCAAAACAAATACTCAATATGTTCATGGACAAAACTTTATTTTATGTTATTAAAAGTACTTCACTAAGAAATATGACTTTTTGTATGTGAAAGACTTGTAATATTAACTGAAAGACTGCCAAATTTCATGAAGATATACCCAATATATAGAGAGTTATAAGTATTAAATTTATGTCAACTTTAAACGAGTACAGAAGGTCACGTGACTCGGTCCCAAGGACCGGGCCCGTGTTGAAAGAGTTAAAGCAGGTGTAGCAAAATACTTATGATTAGAATTATTATATGATTATAATAACGAAACTTTCTTGATCCTTTCATCAGCTTTGTATTTTTTGGTAATATTTTATTGTTGACCAAAAGGTTTTTTTTTTTATAAAAAATTACTTTACTGTTTAAGAGAAAATAGCATGTTAATATAAGTATGAAATTAGTTTTTCATTATCACATAACTTGCAGAATGGTCAGGGAGAGGAAAGAACGTCACAACTTACCTGTAGTAAATCTCAAGTGCGAGTGATAGTGAGAGATTTGTGTGGCAAATTTTGTTGGGATTGTTCCTTGATGTATGGGCCTGCAGACTGTGGTGCTGGTTCCTATCCCCCAGGTGGGTTTTAGAATAAATATGTAAGCCAGAGCTTCTTCTAGGCATACACTTTTAATCTTAGTGATTCTTTTGAAAATTTATTTTGATACTTTATTGTCGCGAGATTTTTAGAATAAAGATAAAACTTTTTATGAAAAAGGTGTAAAGTTAGATATATTCCTTTTCTTCTGTTTCTCTGTCCATTTTTCTGAGTTGATTAGGGAAAGCCCAATCTGACATACACATGAAGATGAAAAGTGTTTTTACATATTCTTTGTACTTTAGTTCATGTTTGAGATCATGCATATTGAATATTTCCTTGATGTTTAATTTTTGTTCAGTGACAACTCTAAGAATGTGAAGATGTTCCGTATAATTGGTAAATCACATTGTTCATGCACCAGTAGATTATTACTCAGACTGCCTGAGGTGTGTAACAGATACTGCATTTTTGATTGTTGGATGATACTTGTGAATACCAACTTGTATGAATTGGACAATTGAAGATACAGCATTTTGGATATCTTGTGCCCATGAATGTGGATGAAATTTGCAGTTCTTGAAACACAGTTTGTAGCAAGACAAGGTTATTGTTTGATTACCAACTCGTAATGCAAGATGTATGAAAGTTTGACAAAAAACAATTGTGCTGAAGTTTTAATATAAAACAAGACCATTACAGTTGGAACTAAAGCTTGCTGTTTAGGACAGATTAAGTGGTTTTGTTCATGGTTTTACCAGTGATATGGCTAGGATAGGCATTTTCATAAATGTTACTTTTTATATTTAAGTTTTTCATGTACAGTTTATACGTTCTGGATATCAGAAAGGAAACTGCATATAAAAAAGATATATATGTATATATAAGTTTATAGAATCTAAACAAGTTATGTTTTTTTTTGTGGGAACATTCAATTTTACAACCAAAATTTATATGTTTGATGAGCGTATCAAAGAAAAGAAGTTTTTGGTCATTTTGAAATTTCAAAAGTATGATAATATTTATTATTATTATTAATCAGGAAATTAAGGAATTGCAGTGCTTGTTCAAGAGACTTGAAAACAAGAAAATAATTATTTATGAATCTGAAGTAGTATGACATTTTTAGACATAAAGGGCAATTTTGCAACCATCTTGTTTCATTGTGTGACATAAAAAGTTTCTAAAGAGATATAAGGATGGAATGAGGGAATTTCCCTTTCCCAAAACCATTAACCCTGAGTTACAGATGAAAGGCCATGTCATCTTGTTTGTTGACTTGCATTCAAAATTTTAATCAAGTACTATTTCATGAATTTATGTCAGTAAGTTTGGTATCAAACTGTAGATTATAATTCATATTTTAATACCATACATTACTGAATTTGTTAATTTAAAAGTAAATATTAAAAAAATGCAGATAAACATCGATTTTTGTGTGCCATGTGGTATATTGAATGCAGCACTGGTTCAAATTAGATGTTTATGAAGTCAAAATACTAAGTCTATAATTTCGTACCAATTAGAAACTCAAATTACCAAATTTGACAAGCTAGAATATAAAATAAGAAGGTCTTATCTTTTCACATTTTGCAATTTTTATGAATGTTTTAGCATTTTTTTTTACAATTATTTCACCACTTACCCAGCTATGAAGGGATCTTAACCGAATTTGGTTTGGAGTTTTCTTGGGTACCAAAGTAGATCAATTTGGTTCATTCAATAAGGTCTTGAAGTCATTTTATTGTATTTATGAATTAGCATTTTTTACTTTCAATTTTACTTCTCTGTATCATATGATACTTCTTTGCTACAAATTGCTTCTTTTACAATTTCTTTTCACTTCTTTTTGAGAGATTACATACTTACATGTAAGATAAAATCTATAGCATCTAGTTTTCTACTATCAATAGAAAGAAAAGATTTAAATTTACTGCTTTCCTTGTGTATTCTATGTCCAATTCATAGTTTGCTATCACCGAGACTGCCTCTTCCAAGTAAGGAAAATATTTTAATGCTCATATAGCATAGTTAGAAAGTCAGTTAGAATAGTTATAGGACTTTGTTTTTTGTATGTTAATAGTTTACATTATAAATGTCATATTTAAGATAAATAAAGTACCAACAATACCCCAACCAGAAAGTATGGTTAACTTTTATTGAGATTCAAAAAGCAAAAAGAGTACAAGACTCACAGATAAATACTAAATTTCTTGTTTTTTTATCCATATTTTGTACTTAAAGGTTATAAAAGCAACTAAAATGTAAAAATTAGAAACATATTAGGTTAGATAACAAAAAGTAAGTTAAAGAAACTAAATAACAAAATACTTGATAGTGCAAGCATGTCTTACAAGCACAACATGTAATTTGAATGAGCATATTGGTAACCTGATTTTTTTTTGCAGAGAGCTTCTCTGAGTGATAATTTGCTTTAGTGCTAATCTAAGTGACAGTAAAGCAGTAAATCTAAATGACATAAGTTTTAAATTGTATTAACTTTGGCTGTAAGAATAAATAATGTGTAATTGTCTGTAACAATATGCAATCATTCTTGAAAGAAAAAAGTGTAAGTTAGATTTGTTTTTTGTTTTTTTGTGGTAATTACAGGAATGGTCAAGTTTAATGAGTCTGTATACAGTGGCCCCCCAGTGGTATGTACGTGGACTTATGATGCTAGAAATCACGGTTCAATACCTGCATTGGGCAGAGCACAGATAATCTATTGTTTAGCTTTGTGCTTAATTACAAACAACAACTGTATACAGAGTTAGGGAAGATAAAATATAAAGTTTTGCTGTAATAAAAAACTTGTCATATTTATTGAGGATGTATTTTTAATCTAAACATAAAAATCACTTTGAACTCAGACTTGTAATGTTTACTAAAAGCTTGTAAAATTTTGTGAGGATGCACTCATTACATTAAAAGTCATAGTACATATAGTTTCATGGTTAGATGATAGTTGCAAGGTTGGTCCAAATGACTCAGCCCAAATAGAGAGGATTAATGACTTGTTTGACTAACACTATAAATGCCTCACTTTGTGTACTTTCATATATTTTTACCATAAAAATCACAAACAGTTTTATTTCTGTTTTTCTAAGTCATGGGTTGATGGAGAAATTAAGTAATATTTTCCATGAGTACCCAGCTTTTGACAGAAATATTGGCAGTATGGTACACGTAAAGAAACTTTTAATTTGTACAATATGAAAATATTTAAAGTAGACTTAGAATTATTAAGAAAAAAAAATCAGTCCCTTCATTGCCTGTGTTTTTGAAAATATTTATAATACAAAAATGTCATTTGTATGCCATGTTCATCCCTTTGGCTTCAGTTTTAGGCTTGTCTGCACGAGTATTAATTATTGAAAATTTCTGTGATTCTAACAGTGTATGAGGTACAGATCACACTGCTTTGAAATTGTTGATGGCTATGATTTTACAACATACTGTGTATCTGGTAGTAGACAATACAAAATTTTTATGTAATTTTTTACATGAATTTCAGAAAATATGAGTCATTCACTATTTTAAATCTTTAACAAATGATATTGTAAGTCATTAAAATTTTATCATCCTTTTAGAATTTATAATTTAAGTAGAATTTGATGCTGTTTTATTCATTTTCTTTGACAATTTTACTCAAGGCATAAAATGATCAGGTCTGTTGTCATGCCTTCTAATTGTTACTGAAAGCTGATTTTTTATAGTTAAAACAATGTTTAGCATGTGGACGGTAATCAGCTGAAAGATATTTCTAATTTATAACACATAAAGATATCATTAGTGTCATGTTGATCACTTCGACTTAAATATGATGAAGTGAGTTTTTATATCTAGAGTAAAAGATTGTTGTGGATAACTTTAATGTTGCATGAATTATCTTGGCTTGGCTGTAAAAATATACAAAAGATGACTAAGTATATAAGTGTGATGTCTAATTGAATGAAAGTTTTAGCAAGTGGAACTTTATCTCTTTAAGCTCTTAAATTTGTATTTAATTAGAGCCAGTCTCAGGAAGTTCAAGCCAGTTTTTACTACCAGCCTCATATAGTGTTTCCTCTTCATCTTCAATGTTCTCTTCTACCCAGAGCCTGTCAGGAACAGGCAGTTCTCCTAGATCCTTCACTCTTCGACACCGATCTCCAGATAAGCTTCCAACAGTGGAGGACAGTGCTGATGACCTGGATAACTTGGATGATGTATAAGCATTTTTATTATTTTTTGTTTGAAATTTTTACACAATTTCATAGTTTCTACTGTTTTACTACCTTATAAAAAAAATACTACACACAAGTTATATTGATTCTTTCTTACTTGTTTCACATTTCTTGGATTTTCTTTTCACTGTGTGTATGAGAGAGAGAGAGAGAGAAACATATCACATAGAACTTATCACTATGTTTTGATAAATTTTCTTGTATGGAAATGATCAGAAAAAAAATATCACAGGCACTTATTTATACTTTGTTAAGAATCAATAGAAGAAAAACATTAGATAATGTAAAAAAGCTTAAAAAAATTAAACACTTTTTGTTCCATAGTTACTTCAGTTCATTGGCCATACTAGCTCTGAATGTGTTCTTCATCCTGAGCAACCTTTAAATGCACCACCAGCAACCATGGATGAATCATGTTTTGAGAGAGAAACACATACTATGAACCTAATACTGAACCAAAGAAATTATGAACTAAATCATCAGCAGAAACATGCTTCAGATAAGGGGTATGGATCTAGCAAAACTAGAATGATAAACATTTCAAATTGTTTTTATTGCTCTCGGATTCTTAGAAAAATACTTCATGTTTACTATTTTTCACATGTTATAAATTGAAGTATAGTTGTATACATTATTTATTTTCAGTAAATTTGAATATAAACTCATTATAATTTAATAATCAACTTATTTGACTTGGAAATTAAAAAAAACCTTATTTCTGATGCATTTCATAGCACTATTTTTATTGTCAGGAATAGTGTGTGGTGTTCAAAAACAATATCATACTGGCAGTAGTCGACACCATGAATTGTGTTAAGATGAAACTTAAAATTGTGTTAATGTTTTAGATATATAAAAAGCAACATATTGATATGAATATATCACTGACAGTTCAACAAATATGAAAGATAAATTTCTCTTGTAAGAACTTTGTAAGTGTCTGTAAGCTTATTAATGGTTTATTTTTTCTATATTAGTATGGTAGGAAGGAAGGTTCATCCTCCAGATATATGTGATCCTCAGTCTCCTTTTCAACATTGTCGCTTACTGTTAGATCAACTGGGGTTTACTTCTTGGGAGAAGAGGTTATTATAATTTTTTCATATTAAATGTTTCAATGTTTAAGATATGAAGGCATGCCTGCACAATTACTAAATTATGTTAAAATGAATGTATGAAATGAGTATGTTCAGTAGTGTAACATAATAGTTTGTAAAGGAATAAAACTTCAAATTCTTTTAAAGAAATAACATTCTGGACAACAGAATCACATTATGTAATAAAGTGAAGCTTGATACACAGTTGAGGTGTTTGAGGTAAAAATTGGTTTATCATAAGATTTCAAATCTACTTGTTTCCTAGCAAAATAGAAAGTAATAGCAAATTAATAACAACATTTAGTCACATGTAAATGAAACAGTTTTTTCATTATATTTGTTGCTTGTTTATGCTTCTCACTTAATTTTTTTTATTCAGTTGTTTTGAAATAGCTGGTTCCAATAAAGAAATATAATTATCTTTATGAAAATTCGTAATTTTTGTGTTTTTAAACTGAATGTACATGTATTAATTATTTTTAAGTGTAGAAGTGTATTAATTATTTTTTTAAGTGTAGAAGTGTATTAATTATTTTTTAAGTGTAGAGAAGTTCCTTACATTTAATAATACAGTCTTCAATAGAATGGGGGTCCTAATTATGTAAGTTGTCTAAAAGGAAGGTGCTGGTAGTTACAAACTGTTCAGATTTAAACAGCTACGTGTGAAGCCAAGAATTTTTTGTCTAAAACAAATATCCTAATAGTTGTGGATTGTTAAGGTTTAACTCTATCCACACTGGAGAGCAACTTTCAGATGTCAAGACCACACCTGGATTGAATAAGAATTCTAACTTCCAACTCTGTTTCAATAATTTATAATTCAAAAAGATTTTAGAATTGATATTTTCTTTTAGTAACATTTATTTTGTGTAATTCACAAAGAAAATAAAATGTTTATCTTTCATTTCTATGCAGCTCTGAGGAGTGTTTCCTCTTAACAAAACATTTGTCAATTTTGTTTTACAATTTTTCTGCCCATCCCAAAGTTTAGGTTTATATTTGCTAAAAAACTATTGTGTCTTGTTTCTAACCTGATTTTCTTACTCTGTTAATGGTTTTATTACTACGCAGTCCTTCATTGCTATTCTTTTATATGGTCTGAACAATTACTGTTGAACCTCAGCTTTGAAAATAGCTGCAGTCAACATTCAAATGAAATTAGAGAGAGCATATACATTGATTAAGAGTAAAAAAAAAATGGTTTTAACAAGAATTTATGGTTTGTCAACAAAGTGATTAGCTGAAGCTCCAATAGATGTGGGTGAGCAAAGGAAGCTAGCAGGATATTTAGGAATAAATCACAGATTTTTAAATTTTGTTATTAGTTTCTTTTGAGATTCTTTTTATATTAACTTATGTCTACTTGAAAGTTACATTTTCTTCTATGACAAGACATTAGGGAAAGTTAGGTTTAATGAGTATTGTAGGCAATGGTAAAATATTTGGATGATTGAAATTCTTATTTATTGAATGTTATTGTTAGGTTTATTGTATTCAAACATAGTACACAAATAAAGTAACATCATTTATTGAAAATAAACTATATTCATAAGGTATAAATTGATCTTGACCAAAAGTATTGCTAGCAAAAATCACAGTATGTAGCATGACAGTGTTAATAGTGATGACATTTTGAAAAATGATGTCCTCGTAAATGTTTGTCAGTTTTTGCTCTGTTTTTTCATGTTTTACTGCCAGAAGTGGTAATGGCAATTTACAGAATATAAAACATCTAAAGAAATGTGTTAATGAATATCAATAAAGTTGATATATTAAGTAAAATTTTGTTACCAACTAGGAAAAAAATAGAAATTCTAAAACAAAAGGAAGTATTTTAATGTTTGTTTGAAACAGTATTTCGCAACAAAATTTTGGAAAAACTATACATCCTAAAATATACTAGAAATAGTATATCAAATTATATGGATTTTTCTAAAGCTAAAACTAGATACTTTTTAGTGAGTTTGTACACAATTCAGTGCAGTTTGTTTAAGTATTTCCACTGTGAGAAGAGGAAAAAAATTAGGAAATAGCGGTGATACTCTTCTAGTTTGCAAAGGGTTAAAGAGTGGTTACATTTGAAGCTAAGGTCTTTTGTCTAAAGCAAATTTCCTATTTATTAATTGGGTATGAATGTAAACTGTATGGAGATAAGTTTCACTTGCCAAAATACTGTTGTTAATGTATTGCATTTTTAAAAGCTTTTTTTTTAATCACATCTTTCTGAAAATTCATATTTGTATTCTTAGTAGTTGAGATTTAATAATGTTTTATATAAAGGTAAAACTAGCAAAACTTCAGTTTATGAAAAAGAGAATTAAACTTTGAAAAGCTTAACTGATCTTTTGTTTATTAACAACATGTTATTTTTTGTGGTAGAATTAGTTTTTAAAACTTATTTTTTGTATCTGTAAAATGTTATTTGACAGTCAAATATAGTCGTCTGCATTTTGATTCCCTGTCTCATTTCTTGGACTATACAGGAAATTCCAGTCATTAATAATACTTTCAATAATCATTTCTGGCTTCCTTTTTGCATGTACTTTTCTAATTTTTTCTTCTCATTTAAAAAAATAAAATACACATTGTTCCAAGTTGTTTGAAATGAAAAAACCAGTAACAGTAGTAAGAAGACAAAGTTGATGTTGTTATTAAAAACAATTATGTAGGCATAAGAAACAGTATGTGTTTTGAATTTGTATTACTTATGTGTTTCATTGTGTTTGTCATTTACAATCTTATTGCCATTTCTGAGTTAAGAGATGCAAGGAAAATCTGAAATGTTCTTGTAAAAGGTTTAATAGCATTGCAAGTGAATCAGTAAACCTTTGACTATTTTACAATCTTTCAATTTTTATGTGTGAAACTAACAAGTCTAATATGTTTTTAAGCTCTCAGTTGAATTAATTCAATTACTTTATTTGTGTACTTTGTTAAAAACGTGCATTTAAAGATTTTGTTGTTATAAAGGTGTAAGATAAGTTATTTTATTTAGTTCTTATATTATCAATTATGTATTCTTAGACCTACATTTGACTTGCTGAAAAAGAATGAGAAGCTGTTGAGAGAGTTACGTAACTTAGACAATCAGAAGTGGTAAGTTTTTAAGCTAATTTACAATCCTGAAGTATAGATATATATATATATATATATATATGTACACATTGGTTGTGTAAAACATCTTAATGTCAGTTTTGTATGTTTTTTAAGTCATAACATGACTTTATTTGAAAACAATGTTCAATTATTCTTATAATTATTAATTACTGTTGTAACTTTTAGTGGTTTTATTTGAAAAAGCTTTTTAAAATGGTATTTTAAATTACCTGTATGACAATTTGATACTTGATAAATTCAAAGGAATATGTTATTGTTGAATTTAATTTCAGTTTTAGTAGTTTTTTTTACCTTGCTAATTCAGTTTGCATGGTGACATTTACTGTACAAATCAGATGTTACAGATAAATTACATTATAACAGCTTTTCTTTATTTTAACTTGTATTATATGGACAACAGAATAAGCTACATCTATTTCTATAGCCGTGAAACTCATAAGATTGCAGTCATATATGTAGCTGAGGGTCAAGAAGATAAGAATTCAATACTTAGGAACCAGGGAGGAAGTCAGGCATTTGAGGAATTTGTGGCTGGGTTAGGATGGGAGGTAAATGTTTAAAGAAAAAGGCAAATTAGATTAAGAACTGGACTGAAGAAATTTCATTTATTGATCATATATACTTCATAAGATCTTAAATGTCCATTTCAAATTTTGTATTTTAATCTTTAATTAAAATAAATGTGTGTATATGTGAGTGTGTTTGTGTATATACATTAAAAATTTTTTGTGAAAACTTAGTTTGGCTCTAACAAGTCTGGTGAGCACCTATCAGGTGTCGAGTGCACACCTGCATATACAATTTTAAAATATAAGTAAAAATCATAATTTCAACTTTATTTCTACAATTTTTAGCTTAGAAATTATGAAAATTAATATTTTATTATTTTGTAACATTTTTATTTAATATAATTTGCAAAGAAAAATGAAAAAATGTTCTAACTTTCATTTCTCACAGCTTCGAGAAGTCATGCCTTTAAACAACACAGTTATTGATTTGTTGCGAATTTTTATGCCCATCCCAAAGCATATTTATATATTTGCTATGAATATAATCAATGTTTTTGTATTTTTTTCACCCAATTTTTCTTCTCTGTTAGAGGCTTTATTGTTCCCTCTCTTTTGTGTTGTTGAAATGTGGTATGAATAATTGCTAATGAAGCACAGCTTTGAAAATAGCTACAGGCAAAGTTTAAGTACCATTGAATAGAGCAGGTTATAAACTATTTATGATAATGTATAGTAAATGAAATGATGCGAACAATTATTTATGATTTCATGGGACACAGGAAGTTCATGGAAATATTTAAAGACTTGGGAAAAACCAAAGATTGAAAATTTATTTACAATTTCTTTAGACATTCTTTCCTTAAAATGTTTTTTTATATTAAATTATGTCTTGTATGTAAACTACAGAAATTGTCTTTTATGATAAGAAAACAGATATTAAAGCTTAGTTAGGTTTAGTGAGTACGGTAGGCAATGTCAAAATACTCCAATGACTCAAATCCTTGTTTATTGAAATTATTGTAAAGTTTATTGTATTCAAAGAACATAGATAAGTGAAATAGCTCATTATTTATTAAAAGAATCTATATTAATTAGACATCAGTTGGTCCTGGCAAAGAATATTGTTACTTAGCCTGAGCCAATGTTAATGAGGTAAGTCAGTTTTCACCACATTTTTTATAATTTTCAGCCAGAAGTGGTGTATACTGTATGTGACAAAATAAAGTTCAAAAACAAATATGCTAATGAATATCAATCAAGTGTAACTGATTGGATTTATTTAAATTGAACTTTCTGATCAACAAGAAGGAAAATTTAAATTCTGAAATGAAAGAAAGTACAGTTGAACCTTGATATAACAAAAACCAAGAATCCCATCAAGTAATTCGTTATAACATGAGACTGGAGGTAACTGGATAGCTTTACTAGGCAATCCATGGCTTGTGATGTTGAAGGCACTTCTTCAGCAATGATGGGGAATAATAGAGCATCTTCATTTTGTTGTTTTGTTGTTCCAGTATGGAAGCAATAATGTCATCGTAAGATGGCAACTCGCAAACTTCAGTTTCATCATCTGCATCCACAAAATCCAAAAATGACATCTCAGGAAACTCTTGTCGTTGAGACAGGCATTCCCAGAAACAACCAACTTCTTTAATGGGGATCTCAACAGAAGTTTTACTGGAATTATCATTTTCAGCACTGGCATTGACCTCTCCTTCCATGCTGAGATTAGTGGTATTTTGTGCATGGGCAAATTATAGTTTACAGAAGCAGTTGGCAAAGGTCGACTCAGTAACTTTCTCCCATGATGAATGTAGCATATCGATTGCATCTTTGATGTTGATTGTTGGTAGATTTTCTCCAGAATTGAGAGTCACCAGCATTTTCTGTACAACCCCTTTTCAGTAGAAGCTCTTGAAATTTCAGATCACACCCTGGTCCATCAGCTGCAGTTTTGATGTTGTATTCAGCAGGAGAAACATGAGTTTTATTGACTTTAGGTTGTCTATGGCTGGGTGAGCTGGGCAATTGTTGATGAACATGGGAACTTTCTGATTTTCAAACTTCTCACCTTCTGTGTGTACTCAATCACTTAACAGGTAGAGAGATCACATTCTTGAAACCCAGTGGCTTCTTTGATTTCCCTATGACGAGTGATGTCAACTTTTCCAATCCATCCTATTTGCAAACAACATTATGGTGATTCTTTCTTTGCTTTTCTTTCCTCCCAAACAGACTTCATTTTGAATGTTAAAGTCTTGTAAGGCATCAAACAAAATATAACTCACTTTCATTCAGAATTAAAAATATCTCAAGGGGAATAGCTTTCGACTAATGCCTGTAATTATGTTGATGCCCAGTCATCAACCATATCATCGCATCGCTAACAGCAGCAGCTTTGCCACTCATTGATTTAAAGTTGATGCCATGTTGAGACTTGAATCTTTCTAGCCAACTATTGCTGGCTGTGAAGATGGGATGATTCAGTTTTTGTCCCAGTTCTCCAGCTTTGCTTGGAGAATGGGCCAGGTGATTGGAATATTCATCAAGAGTGCATTGGTAAACCATTTTAACAATGCTTTCTCAACATTGTCCACTGCTGAGAACCGGAAACATTGTGTTTGGTTTCAATTTTGTTGTTTTCATACATTTTCAAAATTACAGACAATGTACTGGGCTTAATGTTGAATTTTCTCCAGACATTATCATGACGAATACCTTACTTGATAGCTTTCGTTATTTGGACTTTACAGTCCAACGATGGAGCATGCTGCTTATTAGGTACACAAGTTGTTGAAATCTTAAATATAATGTATGAAGTGCTGTTTCATTGATGAAACTGCTCCAATTTATCTAAAATCATAGCACCACTATTTCATGAATTTGCTGTAGTAATTCCAAAACATACCCGTGCTGACACTTGTCCATCAAAGCATTGAAAATGCTTGCCCTAGTCTTTATATACCCCACTTGAATGCCCTTGGCAAATTCTAATTTGCAAACTTCTCCACCAACTTGAATGCGCCCTCTATCTAAGTACTGTATATAAGCACCTCATTCAGATAATGTAATCACTTTTTGCTCCAGTCTCAATTTTCCCCACTTGAATGCCCTTGGCAAATTCTAATTTTCAAACTTCTCCACCAACTTCGATGCACCCTCTATCTAGGTACTGTATATAAGTCCTAATTCAGATTATGTAATCACTTTTTCTCGACAAAGTGTTTGGCACAAGTTTCCATAAACAGAAATGTTGTGATTTTGGACACAGTTGGCATGACTACGGTTATATCTTTGCTTATATTTATAAATTAATTAACTTAAAAAACTGACGGGTATGAATTCCCGAATTTAATGTTTGTGTTACGGAGACCAACCAGATCTTTTCTTTTCCATCTTTGTTATCTGATGTTTGTTAATGGTCAGGAGAGGGGTCACTCTCAGTCGAGGCTGTCCATGATATAATCTGTTGCAAGATGGAGACATATATGCAAACCAAAGGTGTGTCTCTGTGGGCTTTTGAAGCAGCTTTTGCAAATGACTCTGGATCAGCTAGAAAGAATGTAGACTCACTTTTTTCAGCTCCTTCTTTTACCTCAACAGAGGATCCTCTTGATCAGCCACCTACAGCCCCAGGAGGAGGTATATTTAGGTTATCAACAGATGGAACCCCTTTTGGACCTGTGGGGTTCTAGATTGGAACCTGTGATCACAGTTTTCTTAGATTCGTCTTATTCTCACTACTGTCCTGAGGTATTTATCTTCGATCCAACTTTTGTCGGAAGCCTATCAACATTCCCCTCAGCAATTTGAGGACGAATTGGGGACTTTGCTGATGTCTGCTTCTGTAAGATTGTCTTCTTAATTTCTTTCTCTAGTTTGTTGTTGGGATTTACTGGATAGAGATGCCTTGTAAGAAAATGTTTACAGTCTTCTGCCCTCAGGGAGTTATGGGAAGCTCCTTTTCTCCATCCCATCTTGTTTGCTGGAGTTCCAGAAATGTTGTAATCACGACTTTATTGATTTTGTTTACATTATTCTTTATCATCATTAGCTTCTCACGTTTCTGGTGCTAATTTAGGAGTGTTGGATCGTACTGTTTCTTGACCTCCTCCTTTGGTTCCCAGGTCTATTGGTTCCCATAATAGAGTCCGTCCATATTCTCAAGGATCTTCGACTTGGACAGACCACCGACAACAGCGTCGGTGACTATCCCATGGGCATTTTCTGGACATCAGGAGTTCTTTCACCAGGGATCCATGGGTACTTCATGTTCTGGATTCAGGGTTGGTCATTCAATTTACATCACCTTCACAATTATCTGTTCAACCTTTTGTCTTTTCACCTCCAACAGATCCACGATTAGTGGAGCTTTGTTCCGGCCATAAGAGAATTCTTAATCAAAAAGGCAGTAGAGAGGATCAAACCCATTCTTTCGGATGTTATTCCCATTTATTTGTTGTACCCAATAAGACAGGAGATTGGTGTTCAATCATCGATCTGTCTCGACTCAACCAATTTTTAGATCTTCCTCACTTTATGATGGAATATTTTCTCAACCTATGATGGCACTTTGTCCCAGGGCTCTGGATGACCAAGTTCGATATTACAGATGCTTATCTCCATATTCCCATAGCGGAATCTTCCCGGAGGTTTTTCAGATTTGTGCACAAGGGTCAGGTCCTGCATTTCAGTGCTCTACCTTTTGGTCTTGCATCAACACCTTATGTTTTCTGTAGAGTGGTATGAGCTTTTCTTATCATTCTTTGGTTCTGTGCACACACCATTTTATGAATGACTGTCTCCTTCTGGCACCATCTCGTTGTTTAGCAGAACAACACTCTCAGATTCTCCTTTCAGAAGCCACAAAAGTGGGCTTTCTAATCAGACTGAAGAAATCTATTCTGTCACCGATGCAATATCTCATCCATCTCGGTGTTTTCAATACTCACTTAAGTCAAGCTAAACCAACCGTATCAGGTTACAAGCCATGGAAAGAGCCGTCAGGCTTTTTTACCTCTATCTCCTTCTCCTACTGTGTGGACATCCCTTGAATCTCTCATTCCTTTGGGACGAGCACATGTGAGGTCTCTTCAGTGGTCACTGCATGACCAGTGGATCATGCATTCAAACCTTATGGATCATCCTGTCTCATTATTCAGGAACACCTTTGTCGATTGCGAATGGTGGTTGGATCAGAACAACACTATTATTGGAGTATCCATTCCTCCACCTTGTCCCAAGATCCATTCACAGGTGCATCTCTTCAGTGATGGGGAACTACTCTTCAAAGTCCAAGTATTTGAAGAGCAGCTTAGTCTACTCTTCATATCAACGTTCTCGAACTCCTTGCAGTACACGGGGCTGTGGTTCAAGGTCTGTCTCTCTTGAGGGGAAAAGTTGTCATGATACATTCTGACAATACCACAGTGGTTTCTCAGATTTCTCATCAAGGAGGCACACATTTTTGAGAAGACCTTTGTTTTCACACCTTGGATATTCTCTACTGGGCTCATTCTCATCATATCAGTTTCTTAGCATGTCATGTTCCAGGAGTGATGAATTTAGTTGCAGACCACTTGTCTCGACCCAACCAGATTCTTCCAATGGAATGGATGGTACATCACAAGGTCTTACAGTGGATTTGCTCTCAGTTCAGGAATCCAATAATTGATGCTTTTACAACTCATTAAAATTCTCAACTGCAGTTGTTTTAGTCTCCAATACCTCATTCTCAGGCATTGGCAGTAGATGCATTCAGTCAGGACTGCACAGGTTTGCATCTGTATACTTTTCCCCCAATCGGCTATTGTTCCAGGTTCCCCATCGAGTTCTCTTAGTTGAACCATATAGACCAGCTCAAACATGGTTTCCACTTCTTTGATATCTGCAAAAATGTCCACCTCTACCTCTTCCACACTGGCAGTCTCTGTTGAGAAAACCTCGATCTGACATTCTCCACTCAGGTGTTTGGAAACTCAGTCTTCATGCTTGGAAGTAATGCGGTCCTTTGTCTGACATAAGGGTTTAACTTCTAAGGTTTCTCTGTATTTAACTATATCTCTCCACAGGCCAACCACTGCTATTTATCAATGGAAATGGAATACTTATCATCACTGATGTATTAAAAGGAATTTAAACACTGCTTCCTACTAGAGTATCTACTATATCTCGTTTTCTGACTTGGGTATTTGAGAGGAGTCTTGCTTCGTCTACAGTAGCTTTGTATAAGGCATCCTTATCCACTATTTTTTGGTATTCTAAATATCAGAAAGTTTTTTGAATCCTCAGTACTATCAGGTCTACTCAAATGTTTTCTTATTCTTCGACCCAAATGACCTTTTCAGTTACTGAAATTGGATTTTACAGTTGTTTTACATGCATTGTTTCATCCTCCCTTTGAGCCCTTAGCTTCATGTTCTTTGTTTCCCCTTTCTCTTAAATTGTATTTTTTGTTGTTGTTGGCTTGTAGACTTTGTCAGAGCTGTTTGCAATCCATGTGCATCGGACTCTTTATCATTCCACATTTGTTCTGCTTTAACCCGACAGGTCTTTTCTTCCAAAGACTCTGGCAGCTACAGAAGGGGAAAGATTTGCCAGCCATTTCTCACCTTTATAACCATTCCGATTCTGATCATTTGTTGTGTCCTATTAGGACCCTCAAATGTTATGTGGCTCGTACTAACTAATTTGGATGTATTAGGAATTGATTGTTCATTCATTGGAATACTTCTCTTTCCCGTGACTGATCTCCCATTACTCTTAACACGGTGGCTTTGTAAATTGATTCACATTGCCTATAATGGATTATCATTACGGGAGAGGAATCTTTTGCGTGTGACTTTTCACCAGATTCGTCATGTCGCTTTGTCATTAGCCACCTGGTTGAATTACCCTCTAGAAGACATTGTAGAGGCGGGTATGTGGACTACTCCTAATACCTTCCTATCTTATTACTTACATAATCTGGCAGTTTCCTCTTCTGAGGGCTTTCGACTACCCCCTGTAGCTATTTTGTCCACATCTGTTAGATTTTTAACCAGAGGTGAGTATTTTCCTCAATCATATACTCTTTTCATTTTCCAGAGTCCCTTTATTTTTCACTCGATCCCACTCTGTGGCAAGTATTGCCCAGGAAGGTATAATGACTACAGGTTTCAGCAGGCTTTGTCGAAATAGAGAGTTCCATAAGACCATCTAGACACTTACTGGATGGTATTACTTTTCATCATGGACTGCCACTCATGGACTATCATGAGTAAAGTTAAAGGGGATCCTGCCCATCCTAGCCAATCTTCAGGTTGAATAAATTGGGGTCAGTTTGCTCCAGAATGTTCAAGTATGTTCCTCCAATCTTTGAGAAGAGGGCAATGTTGGGGGCCCTCCTGCTCGGGTCCCTGGATGTTTTTCCCCAGATGTTAGTAGGAGTGGCACCAGCCTCCATGGGAGCCTACTCTTAATTCCAGTCCAATGTCAGTTTTGTGTATTGTTCATGGGCAGAGGTCCACTATCTAATCATAACTCCAAATGCAATATGGTCCTGTCCTTGGTTGAGCACAGGTTCCACGTACTCTCCATAATTGTCCACCTGGTTGGTGAGTGAGGATGAATGTTCATAATTCCAGGCCAGTTGAGTTCTGTTTTATTGGTTGAATATGGCATATACGATCCAGTCATTCACAGCCTGGGGTGTTGCTTGCCTTTTGGACTTTTTCAGGTGGAGGAGAAAGTTTGTCCACTTTGGGGTTGCTTACTTTCTCATCGTGGTTCTGGTACAGCGAAACGCATCACTCTATGGCTACGGGTTGGGATCTAATTAAAAGTATATATAATATTGCAGTCCAATAGCTCTAGCCATCAACATGGTATATAGGTACCACGACCCCTTATTCCAACCCGAAGTTGTGGAACCTCGGCTATCTGGTTGAGGCTGGCCTTTACTTACGATTACTTGTATTCTATTCCACCTTTGATATAGGAAGTGAGTTCCTGGTGAAGAACATGCCTGTTCTGGATGTAGTGCATTTCCCCCACTCTTTATATTGCATCTTTATATTGGTATACTCCTGTTCTATAAAGATGCTTTCTGTATGGTTCATACCTGCACTGGTCCCTCCACCTTCTCAGTGTGGGATTCTAGCTATAGTGTCAGCAGATGTAAGTATGTTTTGGAAGTTAACATTTTCCTAAACTGAAAATATATTTCCAATAATACTTACCTTCGCTGATATTCTTCCACCCTATCTCCCCCACTAAAAGCTGGTTTATGTCCCAAAAAAAGTGATCACATTATCTGAATGAGGTACTTATATACAGTACCTAGATAGAGGGCACATTGAAGTTGGTGGAGAAATTTGCAAATCAGAATTTACCAAGGGCATTTAAGTGGGGTATAAAAGACTGTAGCAAGCGTTTTCAGTGTTTAGATGGGCAAAGAGGGAAAACCCTGGAGATCAAGAAATAGCTATAGTGTCAGCGGAGGTAAGTATTATTGGAAATACATTTTCAGTTTAGGTAAATGTTAACTTTTGCAATAACTAATCATGCTAACCCTGCAAAACTTCCGTCGTTGAAACAACAGCTTCCTAATGGGGAGTTTCTGTTTGGCTGGTTGTATTAACAGTTTAAATGCTTATGTCTCACACCATCTCATGCCAACGTGAAAAAATTAATCTATAGTTTTCCAGCTTGTGTTGTAAAATAAATTTAAACGGTGTTTTGTGGTAAGTGACTTCATTTTAAATGATGTGTATTTACAATGGTGTCAATGGCATTACAAAAGGACTTTGTTGTATTTTTCGTCTTAAGTGTTTTTTTTTTTCATTGTAACTGGGTTTTTATTAATAAGGTTTGACTGTATTCTTAATGATTGTTCAAAACAGTATCTCTCAACAAAATTTTAGAAACTTCATAACATAAAAAACAAATGATACAAAAAATAAATCAAATGCCAAACCATTAAAAAGTATTTACCATTATGTGCTCTTTATAGATTGTTGCTTTATCTTCCAATATTCTTGTAAGCTTCCCAGAAAACGTACAACACAAATTTATTGTTTGATGTGCATTAAAAATATCTTAAAAAGTGTAAGATTAATGTATTCTTGTTTTAGCTAGCAACTATTTGTGTACAGTTAATGACTGAATAAGATAAACGATTTCATGGTATGTCTGGAAATTAATTTATAGGAACTTGCTACAGGCTGTGATGTGATTAGATAAGAGCCTGTTTTACTTTGTTCAGAAACTATGTTTAGGTTCTGATTACAATGCTTGAATTAGATATAAACATTCAATTTTACTGTTAAAGTACTAATTAACTACAGTTACTCAATTAGATAAAAGCACACTTTTCTTAGGAACTATTTAACAGCTTGTTATAGGCTATGACCTTTGCCAGTAAGAACATCAGATTTTATCTAGAAACTGTTTTGGTACATTTTTACAGACTGTGACTTGACCAGATAAATACATCATTTTTTGAATAAAACTGATTAGCCACTAGTATAGATTGTGAATTGATCAGAAAGCATTTATGTTTTATCTATAAACTTTTCTTAGGTATTTGTTACAAGTTCTGATGTAGCTAAAAACATCCATGATTGTTGGAAACTAAATAGGTTTTCTACACTTACTAGAACTTGATCACCTGAATAATTCATTTATTGTTTAGAAACATTGAGTTAGCACTTTTTGTAAGGTGTAACTTGAACAGGTACAAATATGTTGTTGGAAATTATGATATGCAGTTAGCTCTCACTTTTGTAATTGACATATCAGTTTACTTGATTGAGGAAGTACATTATACTAATATAATTATAAGCATAATATTGTTTGAATTAGACAGACCAATGTTCTGTCAAGACATGTAAGATGTTCTACCATAAATAAATAACTATTATGTTTATAAATTGTTTTTTTTTGCCTGCTTATTATGACATATCAGTTTAATATTGTGAATGGTGTACATATAGGTCGTTGTCCCTAAGGCACCTAGTTTGGTTATGTAATTCCCACTTCATTTTTTATTTTCATTGAAGCCTAACTCAAAAACTTAGTAACTACCATGATTTATCCACAGTTTGTAAGTATTTACAGTAAAATTTATTTGTAACTTTATGATTTACTTAAAAATCATTTGACTCTCCCAAATGTGAACTTTTGATCTGAGTATATTCACATATTCGTACATGGATGGACATAATAACAGGTAGATTATTAAAAAAATATACTAGTTGAAATATTAAGTAATAAGATATTTAATACGAATTGGTGCAGGCACTAGATTGAAATGAAATATTGTATAGTTGATTTCATTATAGTAAATATACTATTCAAGTAAAAAAAAAAGAGTAAGAAAAACTTGTTTTTCACCTACCAGGTAGAGCTAGAGACTCATACAGGATTTACTGGAGGATTACAGAAGAACAAGAGTACTGGAGATACAGCTCCTTATTATGCAACCTCTTTCATGGAGGTCATATTTCATGTCTCCACCCGCATGAGTACATCCTTAGAGGGAGATTCCATTACTAAAAAGGTACAGTTTTATTCTGTTATTCTTTGTGAACATTTGTAGATGATTAAAAAAGTCAGTTGTCTTAAATGTGAAATATCACTTTAAAGCTATGTTGCTTTTTTCTTGTACAAAGTTATATAATTACCACAGCATGAACCACTTTTTAGTTCTTTTAGTATTTATTCTATAGATATTTACATCAGATTTGTTGACTGACTCAAGAGAAATAAAAAATTAAGTTGAAATGTAAGTAGAAATTGTAAGATAAAACTATTGTTCTAATTGATTCTGTATTGTAATGTAAGGTTATTTGTTAAGTTCATTCTTGTATAATTTATAGCCGTGGCATAGCAGCTCACAGAATGGTTAAGAGTTTTTTGTTTTGCTTTTTTTTCAAGTACAAACTTTTAGCTTGTAGCTCGATCATCTCTTGATGAATTTGAGATCTAATTACAGTTTTGGTTTCTGGATGTCAAACCCTATCTATTGATGTATTTGATCATGCCCAAGGTCTCATAGATTGATTTACTCTAATCATGCCTTAAAGAATTACAATTTGAGGGTAGGCTGGTAGAGATCCTGATGAGTAATAAAATCAAATTGGGTGTGTGCGTGCCCCATGCTTGATATTGTTGACACACTAAAATATAGCTAATAAAAAGGAAAATAAGGGTCTTTTAGATTAACTTACTGTAATCCTGCTTAAAAGAACTTCAAGTGCTGTGGCTATTGAGGATTTCCTCTCGTTTAACTGTATTGCAAAATGCATCTAAATTGTGTGTTTACTTTCCCATCATTTTTAGTTAAAAAGTATTTCATTAATAATGCTTGTGGATGTATTCAATCTTCTAAAAGTAGCGTTTTTATAAAAAAAACATCCATAATAGTATCAACAGATTATTTTGGAAGCTCAAATATGAAATTATAATGAGGATTTTACATATAGCTAAAATGCTTATATCTAAACAGTGTTACACATATTTTTCTGTAAAGTTTTTGTATGCTGTTAGTATTACAATTTTGTTTAAATTATTAAACAAATTTATTTTATTCCAGATGTGTCCTGGGGTTTTGTAATATGGGTTTAAGCCTTGAAGAAATAAAAAACCACCAGTTATAGTTCTTACTCTGTTTTTTACAGCTGCGACATCTTGGAAATGATGAAGTCCATATTGTGTGGTCAGAACACACTAGGGATTACCGAAGAGGTATCATTGCTACTGAATTTTGTGATGTTCTGATTGTCATCTATCCTTTACATAACCAATTATACAGGATACAAATCTCCCGTAAACCAGAGGTATGCTGAAAATCTTATGTTTGTGCTTTCAGACATTTAACTAAGAATGTGAGCCTTTGAGATTAATTAGGTAAGATTTTAGTGAAATATAATTATGAAAAGGGCTACATTATTCCAATAGTTTGCATTATTAATTGTCAAATTTTTTCTTTTCTTATTGGATGTGGTAGAATTCAGTCAAAAGTATAACAATTGATTAAAGGTTTCTACATGGAAGTTGTTTATAAAGTTCATAAGGATGCTGTTACTTCTGCATATATAATGCATGCATTCCAAAGGGTAATATTACCAGATATTCTGATCTGAATCACTTTTCTGTTTATTGCATTTGTGCTCTTCTCACAGTGCAGATGTGAACATTTATTGATGAAATTACTTCATATTTTTGATGTTAACACGTGTCAGTGTTCTAAACCACTAGAAGATTGAGAAATGATGGTTGTTTAATGTAGATGTTTCATTTTCAAAAACTTAGGAATAACTTAGATGAGATGTAATTTCAGCATTTAGGGGTTTGGCTGAATCCCATAGTTTTGTGATGTAAAACAATTATGCTTATGTATTTATAGTGCAGCTACTTACATTATTTAACGTTTTCTACATAGTTTACATTCTTCTGATGAAGCAATAGCATTTTTTGGCTTGAAATAGTCGCATGCCCCTGGATCCCGATAACATCGTGTTTCGTACAGTATGTGTTGGCTTTTGATCTCGCAAATTAGAACTCTTTCAAATGTTCTGCATACAGGCCTGGATAGTAATCTTTTCAATGGGATTGACTCTGAAAACTAGAAGAATACTACAGAGGGTGTGGTCAAGAGAAACACAAGTGGCAACATCATGACAATTGTCCAGGGGTTTTGTAAATTTAGCTGATATTGTGGTCTACACAAAAATTGTGTGTAGGAAACTGCTGTTGATAACTTTGACTAACAAAAAGTGGTAGCCAACTTTTTGCATTGAACTTTGATCTTTGATGTATGTGTGAAAATTAATATTGTGGAGTGATGAATCACAGTATGCCTGTAAGAGTGATTGTTTAGTACTGACTGTGGAGGGATCTGGTGGCTGTTTTATGATTTCAGTGTGTTTATGCTGGTATTGGCTTGGTAGTATTTCTCAACAAGGGTACTTTTAACTCATGAGGTATACCTAAACAACATGACACTGCTAGCCTTCATAAATTTTTATGGAACTAGTCCTTCTGTGATCCAGCAGAACATTACCGATGATGCTGTGCATGTATTGGTATTAAGTGGCTGTTAAATTGTCCTGATATGCCACTTTAGGCTTGAAGCATAAAAACTACAGAATCTGTAGGAGCTTGAATACTGCTTTGAAGGTTGAAGGGCGGATTATTATGCATTATGTACAGTAGAGAAAAGTTGTAGGTGTTTGTCGAAGGGTGTAGGCTGTGCTCCATGCCAAAGGGGTGGGGGATCCAGTCCTCTATTAATGAACAAAGTAAATATTTGGCATGTTTTGGAAATGCTTACTTTTTCTATATTTTCATTACTCAATAAATTAATAATTTGGCCTATATGTAAGAGAACTGTATAATAGTATAGCTTTTAGACTGAAAAGTACTAACGAGAAATCAACTCTAGAACACTTAGTAGCTACTACACAATTTAAAATAATAATTCTGGCATTATAGTTTAGAGATTTTAAGTATGTTGGTACTTTGTATCATATGTGAAAGTTAAAGTAACAGAAAACTTTTATATGTACCAATACATTTTTTTTGTTGATATAATTGTATTGCACTTTTTTTTATCTTTTTTTTTTCAGGTGCCACACTTTGGACCACTTTACAGTGGTGCTATAATTGACCATAAGGTATTACCAGGCTTGGTGAGGTCAACAGCCATCAATGCCAGTCGTTCAAAACGGTCCCTCATTCCTTTATACCAAAACTTGTATCCTTTCATAATGGTGGAAATTAAGTATAGATAACCTGTTTTTTGTAACATTTTAATGAAGGCTTCTGTGGTTTAAATTGAATAACCTGATTTGTTGAATCCAATGTTCTTTTGGAGGTTCTTTGATTATGTTTGGTATATTTTATGTATAACATATTGAAATAAAACAGTGCCTACTTTTTACATATCTTGAAAATAATTTCACTAGTCAAGTCAATTTAAATCTGTTGTTAATCTAACAGAATCCAAAATTATGACCATTTACAAAGAGCAGTAAAGTTATTTCTTTAAATTTAATATTTGTCATTCAGGTGCAACAAATTTTTGTATGTATGAATAGATATTGTTTTGCTAAAGTTAAACATTTCTGCATTAAAATAAGTGAATTTTCATGTAAATAACAGTAGTACTTTACACAAGCTATTGAAAGTACATTAGTACTGTATAGGTGTTATTTTCATCTTTCCGTTCAATAGTTACAGGATACTGTAGACATCTAATAGCTTACAAACTATGACTATAACAATTTTTCCTGTTATCATTATTTTAGTTTCTAGTGTTAAATGGAGATTTTCATTTCTCTGTGACAGATAAGCAGACATTTCTTATTGTTTATACTGGTTTGCTTCTTAACGTTCCTGTGTAGTTATGAAGAAAGAGCTAGATCTTTAGAAACAGTTGTTCAGAACCACAAGGAATTATCTACTTTTGAATACTTTGCTGCTGCAACGTACTCTCCAGCTCCTCCTAGACAAATACAGCCTCCTAGAAATACAGGTAACAGTTTCATGTAAAGATATTTTATTTATAACAAGCTATCAAAATATTGTGATTATTTTTCAGAATCTGTGATTCATTGACAAATAACTGTATGTTGGTCAATAATGTCAGAGTTTATGAGAATTAACCACTAATTGCATTCTAATGGAAAGAAGACAAAAACAGGTTTATTTTGTCAGGTGTGGTGGTTAAAATTGTGTTCATCTATAGCACATTACTAAGCTACTACCACGCACAGTTCAATGTAATTCCATACATATTTTTGAAAAGTTAGCAGTCAATAATTTCTTATTTAATAATTATTCGTTAACACCTTGAATTTGATAGGGAGCTTAAGCAGCATATTGCTTGTGAGGTTTACTTTAATGTTTTGTTTTCAAAACATATTTGTAAATTTTCACCAGTATAAATTTGTTTTCTTATTTTATTACAAATTAAAGTATGTGCTGTGCATTTGAGAACAATTATAGTGTTCTGTATTTTTATACAAACATCATATGATTGGTCAAAGTGCCTTTAAACTACATCTTCAAATGTATTATGTCACTTTTTGTCCCCCACCCCAGCAAAGTTTGAGTTACCTTTATTTTACAACTCAGTCAGTTACTCACACTGTCAAAGGCAACATCATCACATATGCTACTTAAATTACTGAGACACTACATGCAATATCCATATTTGTCTAATTCAGAATGCATAATGTTGACATAAGCCAATCACCATGCTTGATCAAATTTCCCTACTAAGAGTGTGTCAGTGCCAATTATATGCATTGGTTGTTCTTGAAAGTTTGTGTCAAAACAAAGAGTGTTGACTGTGCATTGTATTAATATGGATTACAGAAGGGTGTTATTAATGATTGGGAAAGATGTCGTGTCTTTTTCAATACATGGATTGATGTATTATTTGACTACATTTTTTGTCACTGGAGGTAATTATTAATTATGCAAGGTATGTACCATAAAGTGGTATCATTTTAAATTATCTCTACTTGTTAATTTACAAATATAATTGCAATTTAACATGCAGTCAACTCAAACATATATATTGTTACCCACAATGGTATTTTCATTTGCTCAGAATGTCTAGCATATTTTTTAAGCATAAAACCTGTAGCAAAGTCTTAAGTCAAATCCTGCCCAGAAATGAAAGGCCCAATAAAAAGTTAAAGAATAAAAACTAAAAAGGTTTTACAGAGTTTTGAGTTGAAATGAATTCAGATATTGGTCCTGCTCAATTTCTACAGATGTAGAAAGAAGCAATGAGAAATGTGTGGGCAAAAAAATCCTGCTAAAACTACAAATCATGGCAAGCATTCAAAATGTAAGTTAAACAAATAAAAGTAAAAAGAATGAAATATGCAATGAACTTAGAAAATAGTTTTATACTATTTTGAATGAATACAAATTGTTTATTGATTCAAATAACAAAAAATAAATAAAACGGTTTTCTTAAATTCTGAAGTAAAAGTTTTAAAATTTAAAAAAGTATGACTTATTTAATGCTTCAAACATGATGTGTACACACAC
Organism: Limulus polyphemus; assembly: GCF_000517525.1. Classification (NCBI taxonomy): domain Eukaryota; kingdom Metazoa; phylum Arthropoda; class Merostomata; order Xiphosura; family Limulidae; genus Limulus; species Limulus polyphemus. The sequence goes on along the minus strand of NW_013666553.1, from coordinate 33,491 downwards.
ACACACACACACACACACACACACACACACACACACAGAATTGAAATAATTAATCCCTAAATAAAGAACATTTCCATTATTAAATGGGGTTTTCACATTGTGAATGTGTTTTATACAAAAAATGTAAAGTCTCTATTTTTAAAAACTTTTCCCTTTTGGCACCTGAATGGAGAAGTGACTTCTGTGTTTTGGAAATCTGTCTTGACCCCTGTTTATTGCAAATCACAGAACATTTTTATTAAAATTAAAAACTGTTGCCAGCAATCTTTAATTTGTAATTGTTTTAAAGAAGTCTCTAGTGGGTAGCTTAGATATCACAGTATATATGGGATATTTGTTGTATGTTGTACCATTGTATCTTGTATCACAAAGAGCTGAGAATTAAACAGTATTTGGTCTTAGCTTGGTTGATGTTAGTGGCTGTCACCTGACTTGAAGAGGGAAAAATGTGTTTTAAAAAACTAATTTATTAACTTATAAGAAGTTTAATTACCATTCATATTTGCAATGACAGGATATTAAGCATAGCATCTATGATATTTTAAATTGTTTTGAGTCATTGAAGTTTAAAAAATATTGTTAGAAAGAATACATTCTAAGAATATTTTAAGCATAGACAACACATACCCTGCAGTTTGCATGTTTATAATTATACATTTAACCTCCAAAACTAACTGATGTTTGATACTTTATCAGTTGACATAATCTTGGGGAACTATTAAAGTATTCATTATGTATTTCTGTTTCTACTACAGTCATTTTTCCAGAATACTATTTCTCTCTCACTAACCCAAAACTTCTGGTATTTATCCTTGCCTGTGCAGGTACTGTTGTTCACAGTGGGAATGCTAACCTGTCTGTCCACACTAACCTAGCAGCAGCTTTGCTAGACTCTCATGGAGCAGGCAGTAGCTCCAACTCTGCTTATCGTACCAGGCCTCTCAGCTTTTCAACTGGGGAAAACCTGTCCCCTCGTTCCTCACCTCAACCCTTTCTCAGGATGTACAAAGGTAGTGCCCAAATGAGATATAGATCTTCAGTTAATGTGTTGTTTGTATGTATATTATTCCATCACTTACACATCTTAGCATACAGTAGGATATTATTTTATTGTATAGGGATAATGTTTGTTAAAACACTAAAATTTGCTCAAAGATTTCATGAAATAACAATTATGAAAAGATGCCATCCAAAGAAACTTTTAAAGAAAACAAATACTCATTCTGCCATGTTTTTTGAAGTCTTGTCATCCTTCACTTAATTTTCTCACATTGCTGGATTTGACCATTTTCCCCAAAACAGCCAGAACAGGATAATGTTAGTAGAAATAGTTTGACCATCGGAGAAAATAAAATATATTTTTCCCCCTTTTTTTTTTAATAATTACACTTTTTGTTTAGAAAATGTTTTTTTTTCTTTCAGAGAGACCTCTTTCAGCTTCTCAGAGCCATACCTCTTCCCCCCTATCTCATCATGGACAGTGATATTAATGTGGTTTCAGTATGAATGGATCCTGTGTGTTGTCAATAATTCTAGCTTTTAAGAGAGGAGAGGTTTCATATACAAATTAATAAGTATCTTGAAGTAATGTTAGAGTGGATTTTGAATATCTTGTAGAAGGTTGGATTGGGGCCATGAAATTAATTGGAAGTGATTTTTATGCTGTTCTAGACAAGTGTGTTTGATATGTATAGTTAGTATTAAGTTTAGCTTAGAATAACTTTCCAAGGAACAGGGAGTTTAACTTCTTGATAATTGTACAGATCAGAATGTCTTGCTGTAAATATGCTTCACATATGCTTAAACAACCAATGACTTATTTAATCTGATTGTAGAAACTAATGCTTGTATAGAAAAATATTACTTGTACTTAAAACATAATCTGTGAATAGTTATACACAAAGTTTATACAAATTGATGAGTAATTTGTATATAGAATTGTTGATAATATAAGGGATCATTGAAAATTTGCACCTCTTGTTTTTAATTTTCAATATTAATACCTTATTTTAACTTACATAATAACTATCCTGTTGTTTTTTTTCTGTTTTTATTTCGAAATAAAAATTACTGGCAATACAGCTGCCCATTAAAACATGAAATAATATGTGTGTTTGTGAAAGATTGACTTTTCATGTAAATACCATATAAGCAAAATCACACATTTTGCAAAATTGTTGATCTTTTGATTTGATACATTTGTTTTGTGTAAGTCTATGTACGTCTTTATAATGTGCTGTGGGAATGAATGACTGATATTTTAGGACAAAGTATTTTTCCCTCAGTTTAGAATACTACAAAAACAGAACCTAAGAATAATCTTGAAAAAGGATAGTGTATAGAACATTCTAACACTTAAAATCTGAAGGAAAGCTGTTAATAATTACAGTGAAATGATATGCAATAGTCTTGTTCTTGAAAGACAAAAAATATTCATTTTGAAACATTTTACTTTTGTTTTAAAATGCAAACATATTTCATTATTTAAAGTAATTGAAATAGATTGCTAGTTGAACATTAACTTTCGAATCAAGAAACTAAAAAAAATCATTATATTAGATAACAGCTAAAAGATGAAAAAAAATGGTGAGATGTCTTGCTTAAATTATTTCTATCTTTTTAAGTCAATTTTTGGATTCTCCAAAAGAATCTGATCATTCTTATAGTTTCTGATAAGTATTTAGCTGTTGTGGCTCAGATTTATAAAACTTTGGAATGTTATTTTGTTCTTATTGTTGAAAGCTATATCTTCCAGCCTGTTAGGTTAAGTGTATTAGATCAAATGTATAGTAAAATGATCACTTGAAAATTGACATTTTTGTTATTCAGTGCACTTTTAAACAGTGGCAGCTGAAATTGAAATATGTCAGCTTTCTATCTCAGTACCAGTGTAGAGAAATTATTAACCAGTGCAAGTATGTAATGAAGTTGGCCTCATTGTTGGAATTGAATTGGTTATTGATCCCTACAGATGAGAATTAAGTGTTAGTTTTTCTAACTTCTAGTATGTCTTTCATTATAGATTATAGAATATCACCTGAAAGTATTTTGCTCTATTTTTCACTAAAATTTTATTAAAGAAATACTTGAAGCATACTTGTGACTTTGTCGAGCCTTTGGTAAAGCAACTTAATGAGTTAAAGTCAAAAAGGATGTTGTTTTTAAATTGATTGGGTTTATTAAAAGGAAAGCCATTAATTTCAGTGGACCAATAATATTAACACAATATAGCTATGCTTCATACCTTTAAAACTGACTTAGCTACAGAAGGGACTTTGGTATATAACATTTTGGATTCTGACTACAACTTACTAACAACACAGAAAAAACTTTGTTCAGTATCGAACTTCTCTCACGTTATTACAACAATTTAACCATCTTTATTTTCTGTCACTTTTGTACTTCACTTTTATTATTTTTCACCCTGAAACTTGTAAGAGATTGCAAATATGTATGGTATTTAAAAAGAATCTGATTTACTGCACTGGTTTATTTTTCAAAATTGATGTATATAGTGTTTTCAGACACAGGATTTCTATTGTTGTAACTTCTGAATTATTTCATTAGAGTATAACAAATTGGGTTGGTTTCAGAATCTTTATAAGTGGTGTAAAGAATAGGTATTAAAACATAATCATTTATTATTAAATATAAACACAGTGCATACTCAGAAAATTGTTCCCAAGCTTTCATTTTGATAATCAGTATATTTTGAAGTTATGAACATGACTTATTTTTTGATTCTATAAACAGTGAATAATATTAAACATATATAAGACTTGTACTCTGTATTTTTTTTAAACCAAATACTACAAAAGAAAAAAAAACGCTTCTAATTACGGCTTCATAAAATTCTGTTAAAAAATTATAAGGTTTATATTATTGTAGCATGTGATATACTATCTAGATATTTTTTGTGTTTTACTCTTCTTTTGGGTTTTTCCAGAGTAAAAAATAAATGTATTCCAGCAGCTGATGTTCATGGCTAGAATGTACAGATATTTACATTGCTTGCCATTATGTTAACATTATCTCAAGAATTAACAAAAACAATGTTGTGTTTCCACATAAGGTATAAGTATTAACTAGTTTGTTCAAATGCTTGGTTAGAAATAGTTTGAGTATGTAAATCCACATAAATTGATGTTATCTAGTAGTTCATCAGTACACTTGCGAACTTACAATGCTAAAATCCAGGACTTGAGTTCCGACACTGGACAAAGTACAGCTAGCCTGTTGGTGTGGCTTTGTGCTAAAACAAAACAAATATCAATTGAGAAACAAAATATATATATCCCATAAAATAAATGTTTGTAGTTAACCTTAACTATGCACAATACTGCTATATTGTTCAGAAAGCTAGTACTAATATGTGACCACTGACATGCATATATTAGTTATCTCCTTATGTATTTTGGAATATAAAATTTACATTTGCAAAGTAAGATAATGCCATTTTCACTGTATTATAGCTACTGTTAATGTTTAATGTGAACAAGCAACAATACTAATGAAATCAGTTGGTATATTATTCAATACAGATCGCTTTATGTAGAATTTGGAGTTAAATGGGTTTTGTTTTAATTATTTTTTGGGAATGGAAGGATATTAATGTTAATATTAGTATATATATTTATTTTAACAAAATTTCATTCAAATTTGTAAGAATTACCCGTGGATGATTTGAGACTAAAAATTGATTTTTAACAATAACTCATCTAATTACTTCTATAAAACTGGACTTGGAGGTTTAACAGAACAAAACTTTTTTTTTCCCTGCTTTAGAAGAAACTATAGTACAAAATTGAGTTCTGTTTATGCAAATGTATTTTGAATTTAATCTGTGTGGCTCATTATTTTCTGTTTGGATTTTGAAAATATGCATTTAGGAGATCAAATGTGTATAGCTATGTGTGTGTGTAAATTGTTTAGGCTCATATTCTACAATTATAGAAAAGGGTTTTTGGTTTCAGTGGAGTGTATGTAAGTTCCGTCTGTCGAGTATTTCTGATTGGTGTATTTGGTCTAATACGTATTAACTTGTGATAATGCTCTACTAGGTTCGTTTCTTGTAATTCAGGGTAATTGGTTTTATCTGTAAACCTTGTTAATTCCCAGTTACCATATTTTTTTTCTGTTTTTTTTTTTTTAGTAATTGGTTTAAACATTTATTTTGTTTTCACAGCAACGTAAAAGTTACAAATTCATTGCTGTATTTTACAGCAACAAGATAAAAGATAATGAGAGATGTTGATTGTCTCTAGGTTTACTTAATGTTGTACTTTTGGCTACCCCTCTGAATTTGATAAAATTGTTTACTGGGTATTTCTTAGGCTTGTGTAAATGGTTTGGTTACTGTCTGTATTGCTATTTATTACATAGACTCACAGAACTGAAACAACTATATCGGACGTTGTCTAAATTTGCAACAAGTTAGAGGTAGATAGGTTTTGAATTTGGATGTTGTTAAATGGTAAAACTTTTATTTGTTTAATAGGCAGTATTTTCATAAACAGCAATGAATGATGCAAAATGAGAGTGCTTAGTGATTTACCATGACAGACAGATATTTTAACTATTGTTCTGTAACTTTACGTGAAGTTTTGTTAATGTGTTAACGTTATATCAGAATGCACATGTCACGAATTTAAAAATTTACAGGTAAGGTTTCACTATTTGAAAACAAATTATGTATGGGTTGTGGGTGTGATATCCGAAAGTGCTGTTGCACACTTTTAAAGGTAACTTTTTTGGAATAGGTGATGTTTTATAACGTGATTAAATTTAATAAAACAATGCATCGTAACTTACTTTCGAACTTATAGTTAGGACTAGACCTGTAAAAAAAGTAAGTCTTGGAGATACAAATGGTGGTTACGTTTTTTCACAGTTCACATTTTTCTGTATGTATCTTCGTTGCAGATATAGTGTTGATTAGAAAAAATAACTTGTATCGGCTATAGAGCTTATGGTTTTATGTGTAAATTTTTGATAGGCTTATATATTATTCGTACTTAACGAGCTTTTCGTATTGTGTTTTGGCTGATTTTTGTTAACAGAATGTACTTTGTTTTGTCTTCTCACTGTAAACCAGTATAAACACGGATTTGACTGTATATGAAGTTGGTTTTCTTCTAATTAAAGGATGTTGAATAAATTTACTAAGAAATCAGATAAAGTTATGCACAGAATTGATTTCGTTTATAATTTAAGTTTCAAGTTACATAGTCACAAATTTCAATGTTTAAACGTTAATACAAAATTAAATCTCTTTATATAATCATACATACTTCGTTTTACTATATGCTAATTACAATTCAGGTTATACATTAACTTTTTTTGTTGATTGCTATCATTTAATAGAAGGTACTATAACAGTAAAATTATCTGAATATATTAAAGGCAGAGTTTGAACCAGCTTAGAAGTTCATACACTTAATAGCTCCATAAGAATTTAACTTGTACAGTAGAACGACATTTTACACGCGTGTGTATATACAGTAACAAACATATATATATTCCGTCTTCAGCAAGCTATATGGAACATAATAAATTATTAGCTACATTTCTCATGACAATGTCGTCTTTTGGAAAAAATTTAAACAGAAGAAACAGTCTAGCACTGTACACGAATCAGTGAAGAAATGACGTATCATGGATCGACTACAACCACCTACCCTGATTTACAATATTAACACAAAAACTGAAACCCATCTGGAACACAAGCAGAACTAAGCTGAATAAATTAGTTCCACATAAAAAAAAACAACAGTATTAATAATAACAAGGTGATTTTTAATTTTAGTGATGATGTACTCGGTGTCCTAGTCAAAGGCCTAAAGTTTTGTTTACCTCCCCTAAACTTAAATTCTCTGATTACCTGTTCTCCTTTGAGAGCACTTATAAAAATTGTGAAATCTCATTCTATTTTTAACAGGTATGGTTCCCAGAACCTAGAGAACTTTGTAAAAACAAGATTAAAAACGCCTGTTTGTCTTTATTTTACAACTACAACTCCCATAAATCTGCTTCCACCATTACTTACGACGAATATATTGCCCTAAAGGAATTGGCTAATAAAAAAATATCATCGTCACCCGTCCTGATAAAGGTACAGGTGTTGTTATACTTAATAAACCTAATTACAAAATTCAAAGCTCTTAATGTTGATTGGTTAAAGCTCACCGTAAAACGTGAAGAAAAAATACAACAAACCTTAAGAAATTACAAAAATTTCAACTCCATTTCAGAAAATGTTTCTGAAGACGTTTACCCCTCAGGCTCCCACCATGGTGTCATGTATGGGTTACCTATTGTCCTTCCTTTTATATCTGCTGGTCACCTAATGTCCTTCCTTCTATATGCACAGGTTTCCTTTTGTCCTTCTTTCTATATCCACAGGTTACCTAATGTCCTTCCTTATATATCCACAGGTTACCTATTGTCCTTCCTTATATATCCACAGGTTACCTATTGTCCTTCCTTCTGTATCCAGCATCAGTTCCCATACTTACAAATCGGCTAAATTCTTCGCTCATATTCTAAATTCACTCACTTCCAACAATGTTGCTATTAAAGATTATTTTTCCTTGGCCCGGTATGGCCATGCGGTTAGGGCGCTCGATTCGCAATCTGCGGGTCGCGGGTTCGAATCCCCGTCACACCAAACATGCTCGTCCTTTCAGCTGTGGGGGCGTTATAAAGTGACGGTTAATCCCACTATTCGTTGGTAACAGAGTAGCCCAAGAGTTGGCGGTGGGTGGTGATGACTAGCTGCCTTCCCTCTAGTCTTACACTGCTATATTAGGGACGGCTAGCTCAGATAGCCCTCGTGTAGCTTTGCGCGAAAATAAAAACAAACCAAACTTTATACATTATTGAACCTTAAGTGATACACTGTTAGACTAGATCAGAAATAGCATACTTACAAGGCGAACTTCTTGTAGATTTTGGATTACTGCCATCTTTTTCTGGAGTACGATAAGTGCGGAGAAGTTTATGAAGTCGAAGAAGTGCCGTTTAGAGTCGGAAACACGGAATTACACACACAAGTTTTTGGGTTTTTCCGATTGTCCAAGAAGTTTAGCAGATCTACTTTTAAAGGTAGTTCTTTTTACTCAATTGGTACAAGTGGGCTATTCCACCAGACTGTAGCCAATATCCACTTTGTTATTGGTCTTTACAGAACTTATTTCTGTCCCTTATCTAAATCAAATATCTTTGGTGAAGTCATCTAAAACAAATAATTTAGGGCGTATAGAGACAAACTGTATAACGCTGGATTCTTCACTACCAGTATCTCACTCTTGTCTTTCATCACAGTTCCACTAACTGCTTTTTTTTCTGCTTTTTTTTTATTTGTAGCATGGGTTCATTTCAACGTGCTTTTATTTAACTATTGGAGTTTTCTCGGATCCCACGCCGGTCTGACGCGAGCTGTGAATTCTTGCCATCGGGGTCACGACTAGAATGTTGCTTTTAGCTTACTCCCACTATGTTTCAAACTTGTATTTTTACTATCTGGTATTGCTTTCTTATAACATTTTTGATCCGCTATACGTTATAAAATAAAGGTGTACTTTTTGAAAACTTTCACATATTTAATATACTTAGTATTTGTATTCCACGAATACTTCATAGTACTTGGAGGTGTTCTTATAAATCGCCGTCTGCGTGTTACCAAATAAATAGATGGAGCTGCGGAATTCTTGACACCATCAAGGTTAAACAAAAAGAAATCGAATTTAAAAAGATTGTTACCAATGAATAAAACCTATCTTACTCCAAAACACGTTTTTCTATAAACTTTTTATAGAATTGAGCCGAGCGTAGATATACCTGTCTTGGGACCGTGGGTTCGTTATAAGGGAAACCGTTAAACCCTACTGTTCGGTCGGACACGAGCTAGTGGCGGATATGTTGACTAGATGCCTTCCTTCTAGTTTATTAGTTCAAATTTAAGGACAGGTAGCCCTTAATTAGCTTTACGGAAATATTCGAAAACAAACAGTCATTCAGAAGCTAGTACACAAAATAGTGTTGCATATTTGCTTGTTTGTTAATTTCCGGTATAAAACCTTTCCGAGGAACTTCAGTGATACAAGTCCCTTCTTGATTAAACCAGTTTATTCTTTCTTGATACAAACTTTTACTACACAGTAATTCCACAGTCATTACGTTTCTCGTCACTTTAAACTTAACAACATTTATAATATACGCTATAAATCACAGCTATTCACAATCTCGATAACTTTGCTCTCTACGAGTGCAAAACACACACTACTCGAAACAGAATCGAAACTCACCGTGACTACTATTCGCTTTATCATACATTCAATCCCGCTGGCTTTTCTTGCCAGGCTTGTATACCAACAATGAGGCGTCTCTCGAGCTTCCCCGATAATTCGAGAAACTCAGTCACGCATGCTCCCACCGTCACGTGACTTCCGCTGTCGTAACAATTGTATTACATTTATTACTGCTAAGAAGTTGTGTAATTCCTCATTGATTCTAATAGATAATTTTTAGAGAAAGCTGGGTTTAAATATGGCTTCACAGGCCTAGTGTGTTTGTTTCTTTTTCTAATTAATCACATTTTAATGCATTTTTATTTTCTAGTAAACGTTTCTAATAGTCTGTTACAGACTACAAGTCAGAGGTGTCTTAAAAACAGCGTTTCAGAGCTATTCCGCTACAAATCCCCGCCCAGGACGTAACTCGTTATCTGAACTGGACGTATGGCAGTCAGAAGAATATATATGAAATGACTCTTCACTATAGAAGATAATGCAGTGGTGTTCAACTATTAAGATGGCAATAAAATTGACTTTTTAAGCCTAACAAAAACCATTGAAATATACTTAATTGCAGATGTAAAAATAACCATGATGTCCCAAAAATAAATGCCAAAGCTGGTTGTGTTTTAAAGATTATGATATAAGCATAACTTAAAACATTTTTTCTATAAGTTTTCAAGATAATTGACACGCTAGATTTTTTCTTGGTCATTACTGTGAGTGAGATACAAATACAACTGTAAAATGTTTATAGGTAAACATAATGATTATGGTAGTCAAAGCGTCAATATGAATGCTGTTTTTCAGATATTCAAACTTCGTAATGGATCAGTTAAAATAGCTTAAGAAATTAATTTACAGTGATGCCCCATTTCGTCAATTTTTCCTAATTTAAAACTCTCGAGCTCTCCGGTGTTTCACCGGTAAGTCATTGTGCATATAACGTTAAAAATCGGGTTTCCATACTGTAGAGAGTAGAGCACAGACAGCACATTGTGTAGTTTTATAAGAAACAAAAAATTCTGACACAGGAAAGATATTTAATATTAACAACATCATGGGATAAAAAAGGGCGCCACCAATTTTAAAATTGTTTTTGTTTTTCAGTCATGACAATGGATCTTTTCACTATTCCTAGTTTCTTACTACTGTCGCAACAGGTTGAGTTTTAGGTTTGTTTAAGCTATTGCATTTACTTGTTCGCCAAACACACGTGTATAGTTTCTCATCTATAACAGGTAACTAATTTGGATTTTTTTTTTCAATTACATAGTATGTTGGATTTCATTCTGCACCAGCTATTGCGTTCTTTCACGACTTGGGATCCTTTTTTTTAAAATATGGTTTGCTTTTATTATTCGACACAACATTTCAAGGCTTTATTAAAACTGGTTAATCTAATCACCATAATCACTGATTACAAGATGCCCTCTACGTGCCAGGTGACTCCCTGTTGGTTGTTTTTAAAACATGCGGGATTTACGATCATATCCATTTTAATGTTAATCAGTTGCCCATTTATGTTGAGATCTTCATTTTTGAGGCCTGGTGGTTAGGGTCTCAACTCACAATCTGCGGGTCAAATCCCCGTCACAAAGAATATTCTCGCCCTTTCAGCCGTGGGGGTGTTATAAAGTTTGCGGTCACTCCAGCTATTGTTGGTAAGTCCAAGAGATGGAGGTTGGTGGTGTTGACTCGATACATTCCCTTTACCATTGCTAAATTAGGGGCGGTTAGCGCAGAAACCCCTCGTGTAGCTTTGCGCAAAATTCACAAAAAGACAAACGTGACAAGTCTAATTTTCGTAAAATAAAAAACAAACAGTAGATAGTTTCCATGAGCTTGCTACAGAAAGTAACACCTAGGGCTGTATAGGCACGTGACCTTGTTTATTATGTTGTGAATTAAATATTTAAAATCTTTTTAAAATATGAAAGGCTTACTATAACATTTTTTTTTTTTAAATGAAAAGCATACATGCATACACAATTGGTTATATGAATTCTACCAACCCCAGGTATCAAACTCCAACTTTTTCCCCCTAATTTGACTTTCAATTCGCTTTGTTACGTCTCTGATTGTTTGTTAATTTACCATATAATTTCTTTCGGGTGAAACTTTTGCAATACACAGAATTTCCACGGCCACTTTAACTTAACACACGCTATAATTCACAACGATTCACGCACTTTACTTACGGTCACTACCGCGCTTAACTCAATTGTCCGTCTCTGCCTGTCTGCAATTCTATATGCCGTCACTTCTTGCCGGTCTTATATATACAAAATAGAGGGCGTCTGGCAAACACTCGAGCCTTCAGGAATCTTCGAGATACTCATTACGTGTTACCAGAGTCACGTGACTTCCGCTGTCGTAACAGCTTATTGGCATCGCAAAGTCGCTTTCCTCTCGTTCAGTGGTAAGTCTACGGACTTTCAATGCTAATATCAGGGATTCGATTTTTCGCTTTAGGCAGAGCGCATATAGCCCATTGTATAGGTTTGAGTTAATAAAATAACAACAATTTCTTTCGCTCTGTTGTAGCTATGGAACATGAATGTATGGTTCCTTCCCGTCTTAAGTGCAAGTGTTATTAGGCTTTAATAATTTTCAGGCTTACGGTAGTGGGAAACTTAGTTTTAAATGTGATTACGTTTGACTAATAATTGTACAGCCATGAACTGTTACTACTCCAACATTATCTAAGTAAACAGGACAAAAACACAATGAAAAATATTCATTTGTTATGATAGTGTTAAAGAGACATTCACACTGGCGTGATAAAATTTAAGGTACAGATCGAGAGATTAATATACTCTGCCACCATCCACTTGGATGCTTATGTTGTTTTATGGGATAAATAGTGTTTGTGGTAAGGAAGTGGGAAAAGTTGCGTACACCATGAGTTTAGATAATTTTTGCTATACGTATTTATTTTATATATTTAGATTTTCATAATTTACTAAATTAAACAACATATCATTCCATGAATCTATTGACAGCTCAAAACCTTGATACTATTTTAATGCATTAAAACATGCTCCAGTGATTTACATTTTTTTCTGTACGCATTAATTTCGACACGGCATGGTCCAGCAGGCGTTGATGAAGTGATTCTATTAATGAATCAAGAAAACTAACAACAATATAAGTTTATCGGATTGTCAACTAATTTTGTCCTGCAAGACTATATAACAACTTTAGTGTGATTTATGAAGTTTTAATCGATAAATAATCCATTATAATTCTAAGAGCAGTTGAAGGATGACATGCAAACAATTTCTTTCAATGTAGCACGTGTTTTGAGTTTGTAATATCACACTATTTTCCGTTAATTTTACACGAATATTACATGATGATTCGGAATGTTCAATGCATATGATGAAATAAACCACATAACATTATACTGTGGGATTCTCTAATGAAAACTATATTCCCCCCACCGATTTCATTTTTCCATATACTAAATCTATTCGTGATTATCTTCTTTTTTTATATTTTTATAAGTAAAAATTATTATCTTCAACCTCTGTTCTTAAATTATGCAATAATAGGTCGAACATAATTGGAACACATTGTGTCTTTCCTCGCTACTTCTACTGCAAAATAATATTTATTTATTTATTTCCTTTTTACACCCTTTCTCCAAACAAAGACGTTTAAATAAATTATTGCCCCCCCCCCCAGTAGCACATCGGTATGTCTGCGGACTTACAACGCTAGAAACCGGGTTTCGATACCCGTGGTGGGCAGAGCACAGATAGCCCATTGTGTAGCTTTGTGCTTAACTTCAAACAAACAAATAAATTATCAACATTTATGCAGGTTTTGTATATCTAGATTCTAGTAGCTCTCAAATGCTGAAATGTCTTTTATTTTATTGAAAATGTTTAAAATGCTACTCAAGACTAAAAATTCTCACGGAGCGGCCTCATAAAGATGTTTGAGGTATTAATTAGAACTATAGAACCCCAGTTTAACCTCGCAGGTCTGTTTATCGACCCCCCCCCCCACCCCCCACCCTCCTCACCTCTTGTGGCTCAGCAGTTCGCTTTGTATTTATACAAATGATTCATTTTAAGTGAGTAAATGTAATGCATTTATTTTTGGTTACAAATATTTCAAACTATTATAATTTCCTTTTTGGTTTACATTGAGAAGAGTTGTAAATTCATAAATCTTAAATTCAAATACATTGTTTTATTTCTAGCTCTATAGAACACTTAAAAAAAAAAATTGGGAGTTTAAAATTAATATTCTCAACCAAACATGTTATTTGTTTTTTTATAAGAGGAATCTTTGACAAATAGTTATCTATTGTTACCTTCAGTAACGTTTTCAGGACATGAATATTTTCGCACGGTATTCATCAATATATTGTTTATGTGCTAAAATTGTGGAAAGAGAATAGTACTGGATGAAAACGCTGCCTGGCGGCAGCATGTGCACTTAAAGAAGGGGTGAAGTAACAACTTATTTAGAGGCATATTTTATAAAAGGTAACCAAAATCAATTAATTATTAAGGCATTAGAAACATTATGTCTGATTTATTTATTATGTTTAGTATTTGCTACAGATTTCTGATATCAATTTAGAATATAAAAATGGGGAGGGAGGGGCACGGAATCTAAATTTGACGGGAAAGCCCTGGTGGAAACACTAGTTCCAATTAACTTCTATGGGATAATCGTTTGAGTTCAAAATGAAGGTAATGTTTCTCAAGACTGACAGTTTTTAAATAACTAATTTTAATATCAACATAGTTACAGGCGAAACACAGGAAAGCTTGCTCAGAGACCTCCCAGATATTTATCGAACTAAATGTCTCTGAGGATTATACATTACTTTATATGCAGAGCGGATATAAGTTTCCGGGTTTGAGTACAATTAAGTGCTACGGGCCCCTTTTAGTCCTCGTGGGAGGACGATGCCACAAGACGAAACTAACATCATGACGTCACATGTATACAATGACGACATAATTATATGGTGACGTAACGATCGGCTAATTTTTTGACGTTTTGCTACCAAACTGGCAAAAGTTTTTCAGTAAGTGTGTGTTTTGTACCAAAATATGATTAAATTAAGTGCATCATAAGCGGGGTCTAGAGCGAAGCCTTCAGAAGCTAGAGATTTTAATTAAAATTTCAGATAAAACATGCTGCTTAGAGGCGGGAACATGGGCTTTTAAACCAAATACTTGGAGTGTGTTGCTTCTTCCCCACAGTCAACTCCAGATTCTGGAATAAGTTGAAAAAACCGCTCACAGTTCCTAAGCCACCACAACACAAAAAAGTAAAACAACGGCTTGCATGCGTATAGAGTGTAAATTTTAGGCACTGAAAGTGAAAATTACCAAAATGCTTGATAGCAATGAAAACACCTGCCTTTTTTTTTATTTTAACGAAATCTAGTTTTTTGGTAAGTTCATGTTCAATAGACAAAATAGTTAAACTGTTTAAGCCATCTTCAGCTGTAGTCAATCGTAAGTACTTTTTGTGATTTTTAGCTTATTGAATGCCCTCTCTCCCTCTGCGATGTTGGCCTAGAGAGTAAAAAAAAAACAAATCTTAGGGTGATACATACTTCGGTAGATACACCTTCAAGATGTAATTCGTGAATCGCATTCAAGAAGTGAAAGGGATCCAAAGAATAAATTGGAAATGTGAATGCATACACTGATTTCAAATGAAGGACTTCTTTTTCTATCCCTAAAGTTAATTTATTTGAATAGAATGAAACTAAAGTGTTACAAGTTTGCACAATTTCGTTAGTATTCATGCGCTTTAATTGCAACAGTGGTTGGAAGACCATTCAATTGCTATCGATAACCTCAAATCTCCCTCTTAATTGACAAATGTTATTATCAAGTGCCAGATAAGAAACAGTTTTCTTGAATTCCTTTTTTGGTGTGTTCAACCTGTTTATTATCAGCTGATTTTGGATTAAGTATGGTGGGTCTCTTTCTCTTTCGTTCTACTACTAATTCAATAGGAGTGTCTAATGTTTGAGCTACCAGTCTTGACCATTGATCTCTAGGGATTCCATTTCAAAAGATAATTTCTTGATCTTTTCTACAACGATTCCAAGCGAAATATCTCCAAACTGAAAAAGTACACTCATTCTATCAAAGTTTTATATATGCAAAAAGTGTCCAGAATAATTGAACTAAATTATGAAAAATACATTTTGAGACTAACTAGATTCAGAGTAAGCATTACGTGCAAGTTTTCCTGAAGAGATAAATTCTTCAAGCGCTCTTATAACAATGGGTAAATTCCGAGCAATGAGACGGACGGGAAGCCTGTACTCTTGAACCCCAATGAGTTTCACTCAGGTTATGCAAACAACAGTTTGTTTCTACTAAAACTTTCCACATTACAGGACTTCCACTAAACAAAACGTACAAACAATTGATGCTTTCAAACAAAGTGATCATTTCTGAGCAACAAGAGGCAGCATTTACTCAACCAAATTTAATGAATATGGCACAACATGTCAAAAAAATAGCACTGGGGTTGATATTCATAATACTAGTTTGCACTCCTTTAATTTTGCCTGCCATATTTGTGGCGTTATCAAAATCCTGTTTCGTGATGGTTAAGCCTAGATAACACTATTTTGCTATCTCCTCCCCTTTCTTTGAATCACGATACAAAATTCAATAAGCTGTTCAAATATGATCCACTGTCTTTTCTGTTAATAAGTACACATATCAACGATAAGAACGTTTTGTTCAGTATGGGGAAAATTCAGGTGTAGCATTACAAATAATGGCAGAGTAAATGGCTTTTTTCTTTTCATGAAAATATATATATATATCAATACACGATTCACAAACAAGTTAATATATTCATTTTGCATTTCCCATGATAAATAGTACGCACGGAGAAGTCGCCCTTTCTCTTAACTTTACTTTTTCCAAGTGCTCTTTCAATAAAGGGTCATAATGGAAGAACACCTCTAAAATTCCCATTATTTAAGTCTCCCATTTTCTGGGAAGTTTCTTGAAATGCCAAATTTCTTGTGGCCAAAAATATTGTAACATCAAGCATACGTTTCAACAATTGGACATATTTTTGTCGTTCAGTAATTCGCAACTGTTGCAATTTGACAGCATTTCGTTCACTCCTTATGGCCTTCTGTAATGTTCTCCGTTTCAAATAACATTCTTTGTGATGGATGCTTGTTTCGTGTTCTGATAGTTTATTATAAAGTTTATGCTACAGTGAATCTGATGGATCAAACCTATTATATCTACAAGACTTGCGATTTTTGAGGTCCATAGTGAAACAGCAGACATAACAAACAATATAACATATTTTTTCTACTCCAAGAAAGCCAATCTCTTGCTAAACTTCACGGTCGTTTGGAGACTTCGTGTAGAGTAAAAAACAAAGAAGGCCGAGCTGTTTTTATCTACAGGTAGGGATGCTGACATCTCTTTTAATTGCTCGATGTTGTTTATGCCTTTTAAAATAATTATTTGACGTTCAGGATTCAACATATATGCAGTGGCCAATCTCTTGAATCACTGACATTTATTATTTCATCTGTCTTATCTGGTTGTGCCCCGACAGAGTCTTTTGCTTCAGTATCACGAGAAGGCAATTGTTCAGCCTCCTGTCGCACTGTAATATCTGCTTCCTGTATTCGGAAATGTTGACCTGAAAACTTTTGCTCTTCTTCACGCAAAATATGTAGCCACTGACTTGATTTTGGTACATAAGCCTTGCCGGTATTTGGCTCAGAAGTAGGCTATCCAAAATACTTAATAATAAGCTTTGTATATTTCAAAGTCTTGTTTTTGATTTCCACCTCTCTTTTCACATTTTTTTTGTGTGCTCCAGAATTGTGGTGATACATATTAATGTTGACAGTACCCTTTATGGTCTAAGAAACAATTATTTATCTAGACTTATGTATTAAGTTTTTGTAAAAGATACAGCAGATATGCATAGTAAGAAACAGGCAAATAGCACTTCAATTGACAAACATGATCATCAGTTTCTGAGTTTCCAACTATTAAACTAGCAAGCTGCAAATTACCAATAGTTCTATCTGGTGGTTTATACTATATTATTTATAACCAATAGAAAGTCAAAGTTTTAGTCTATCAAAGGACATATTATATCATGTACTCGTACATAGAATTGTCAATTTCGCTTCCAATTCGAAACTTTTTATCACGTGAATCACATCTACCAGCTTAGCTTAATTTTTAAAGACTTTTGTTGCATAGTTATAAAGCCAGAAAAATTATGATAATTATAAAACATTGTTTGCTCTGTGCGTGTTATCATTCTGGTAACGTGAGCTGCACGTTTGCCGAGTGATTTACAAAGTGTATGGTGGAATTATTAGTTAGAAACCTTCAAAGGACAATAAAATAATACAATTAAGTATAAAAAGGTGTATAATGTTACGAGCTTTATGCTTTTTATGATAAACTATTGTAGTTTTCTGTTACAATTTGCTGTCATCTTAGATAAAAAAAAGGGTAATTTAGATTTATTTCGAATTTTTGTATGGTGGTTACGAGGTCAGTCAAATTGACCGAACTGGTATAGAGTTAGAGCAGAGAAAATAACAGATAAAATATAAAGTTTTACTGAAAGGAAACGTTTTATATATATTTAGGAGGTTTTAGAGGTTAGGCAACTGAAAATTCACAATTTTTAGATAAAGAAAATTATTTGTAATTTTGATATGAAAATCGAAGTAGTCAACACTTTGATTCCATGTAATAATGGACAAATTTTTAGTAAAAATATTTAATTCAAAAATCTTGTGTGTGTGTGTGTGTGTGTACAAAAGACATAAAGCTTGTTAAATTTTGTAAAAAATACACGAACTTGCCATCCAGTGGCTCAATGGTAAATCTGAGGGCACACACACACACCACCAAAAACTGGGTTTCGATACTCGTACATAGCACAGATGGCCCATTGTGTATCTTTGTGCTTAACAACAAACAATACAAATAATATTTTGTGACTTAATATCTAATGATTGTTTAGTTTTCATGACACCAGCGTGGTAGATTTATTGTTTTAAAAGCGTTAGTTGTGACAGATTTCATTACGTAACTCTGTATGAGTCGTTCATTGTGTTTGCAATGACATTGTTGTCTAGGCTTTACAAACATACTTCGGTGTTTTTCTCTTTATTTGAACTGAGTATTGTTGAATCATCCCGTCGCGTAGTTTATAGAAAGTTCGAGGCCTCAATGAACAACGTATAAATATAAACGACCAAGCGAGCGCAAGTCAAGTAGAAAAAAAAAGTTCAAAAAAGTGAAATTCAGTGAGTAAAAAGTCAGAAGACGTGAAGTTAGCCGGCGTGTCAGTAATTAGCCATAATGGGAGATATTTTAAAGTTTGTTTCACAGTTTAATAGAGATAAGGAGAATAATTTATCATGTCAAATGGTGTTCTAAAGTAATTGAGCCCGTCTAAGTGGACTTTGACTAAAAGGAGACAATTATTTAAAGTTTGAGATACAATTATGGTAACCCATGGAGTAACGTAAGTGAATCTATTGCAGATTGTGCTATAAGAAACGGAGTAGAGAAAAATAGTACGTCTTGTCAATTGGATTATAAAGTAATTGAATCAGCCTGAGTGTACTTTTGACAAGAAAAGAGAATTATTTTGAATTTTAGATACAACTGTGATACCCCTTAGTGTAAAGAATTATTTTTGTACATACGTTATTTTAAAACAAGTGGATTGTGTGCTGTCCGTTTATTGTCCAAATTTATCGCCAACAATTCACAGACATCTACTGTAGACGAATCACAGCCCACTGATATACAAAACCCTGACAGTTACCAAGTTGAAAATTTTTCCTGGAGATTAAAGTAATAGCATAACTCCCCTAGTTGCACAGATTTTACTGTAGGTTTAAATAACATTATATGTTGCCTAGTTACACAGCTCGTCTTGTAGGTTTGAGTAACATTATAGGCTGCCTAGTTTCGCAGTTCGTCCTGTAAGTTTAATTAACATTATAAGTTACCTAGTAACACAGTTCTTTCTGTAGGATTAAATAACATTATAAGTCTACTAGGTAAACAGGTCTTCCTGTAGGTTTAAATCACATTATACGTCCCTTAGTTTAACAGGTCTTCCTGTAGGTTTAATTAACATTATAAGTTACCTAGTTACACAGTTCTTCCTGTAGGATTAAATAACATTATAAGTCTACTATGTAAACAGGTCTTCCTTTCGATTTAAATAATATTATACATTCCCTAGTTACACAGTTCTTCCTGTAGGATTAAATAACATTATAAGTCTACTATGTAAACAGGTCTTCCTTTCGATTTAAATAATATTATACATTCCCTAGTAACACAGTTCTTCCTGTAGGATTAAATAACATTATAAGTCTACTATGTAAACAGGTCTTCCTTTCGATTTAAATAATATTATACATTCCCTAGTTACACAGTTCTTCCTTCGGGTTTAAGTCATTATACGTCTTCCAGTTACAGAGTTCTTCCTCTTGGTTTAAGTAACATTATAAGTTACCTAGTTGCACAGTTCTTCCTGTAGGATTAAATAACATTATAAGTCTACTAGGTACAGGTCTTCCTGTAGGTTTAAATCACATTATACGTCTTCCAGTTACAGAGTTTTTCCTCTTGGTTTAAGTAACACTTTAGTTCCCAAGTTACACGGGTCCCACCATAATTTAAATAACATTATAAGTCTCCTAGCTACACAGGTCTTCCTATAGGTTTAAGTAACATTATATGTTCCCAAGATGAAAAGTTCTCCTCACGGTTTTAAGTGACATTATAAGTTCTCTAGTTAGACATTTCTTCCTGTAAGTTTAACTAACATTATAACTCCCCTAGGTGCACATTTTTCTTGTAGCTGTAAGTAGCGTTATAAGTCTTGTAGTTATACAATTCCTCCTGAATGTTTAAGTAGCTTTATATGTTCCCAATTTGAAGGGTTTTCCTTTAGGTTTAGGTACCATTATAAGTTATTTAGTTACACAGTTCTTTCTAGAGGTTTAAGTAACATTATAAGTGCCATATTTATACAGTTTTTGATGTAGGTTTGAGTAACATTATAAGCTCCAAATCTGTAAAGTTCTTCCCATAGGGTTAAGTAATCTTATAAGTCTACTAGATACACAGTTCTTCCTGTAGGTTTAACATTATAAGTCCTGTAGTTACATAGTTCTTCCTTTAGATTTAATTAGCATTATAAGTTCTTTAGTTATATCTTTCTTCCAGTAGGTTTAAGTAACATTATATATATACCCAAGTTGTAAAGTTCTTCCCACAGGTTTAAGTAACTTAATAAGTCTGCTATTTACATAGCTCTTCCTGTAGAATTTAGTACCATTATACTTCCCCTTGTTACACAGTTCTTCCTGTAGGTTCAAGTGACATTATACGCCCTCTAGTTACACAATTCTTCCTGTAGATTTAAGTAACTATATAAGTTCCCTAGTTACTCATTTCTTCCTGTAGGTGTAAGTTAACATTATAAGTCCTGTAGTTGTACAGTTGCCTCTGTAGGTTTAAGTAACATTATATGTCCCCTAATTACACAGTTCTTCCTCTAGGTTTAAGCTCAACTCAGCAAAGCAATGTCAAATGTATTGGAACATCACCTTTTTACTCATCATACAATGTGTAACGATGTGTGCAAATTTAAACAGTCACAAGTATATAAGTAAATGAAAATAATAGTTGAAATTGTAAGTTGTCTAGTTTTGGTGTTGTCCTCTATCATAAGCGAGGAATAGGGTTAGTTATGTTGTGTATTTGTATTGTAATAATAATAATAATAATAAGTTAAAATTGCAAAAAAAATCTATCAATTGATCAGCTTCGTATTTTCCGAAATACTCATAATGAATTATGAGTAAAAAGATTTCACATAATTGAAGAATCGTAATATATTGCACACATCTAAACAACAAAGTGAATACACTATTTATCAGCCACATTTTTTCCAAAACTTTGAGAATCACGAACATTGTTTTTGCTACGTGAGTTGCCGTAACGATAACCATCAAGTAAAAATACGAAAGGTTTATTAACTCCTTTGCCATTGTTTAAAACTATGATTTGTAGCAGCTGAGATAGACAAAACTCCGTTTGTATTGCTATTTTAACTGCCAGCGAATATATGAGCACATCATGGAATTTTGTTTAGTAATAAAAGCACTCTGCGTGGAGTTGGATGAATTTAGTGAATCAATTTAGTACGTATGGCACAATACGTTCTTTCTTATCGTGACATTATTACATTATTTTTGCTGTCCCACGCTATTTTACACTTAATTCTACGTTATAAAAGCAGGATATGTTTTGTAATTTAGTTGCAAATTAGAACATAATTAAACCATATTTTCCGTTATTTATGCATCATCTGTAGCATAAGAGTACATAAACTGTTTTAATGGAACGATACAGGTTTTTTATTACGATATCTAACTTGAACGTCATCGATTACCATAAACTCATCATCTTTTTATATCTTCAGAAGGCTGCATGAAGTGAAACTGTCACGAAAAATGTCCGTAAAACGTATGAGACTGAGCCTTTCACATGTTTATCAACTCGAGGGGGAAAGTTATTGTCTACACTTCTCTAGACATTCTACATGCTATAACCCATAAAAAGAGGCTTCAAATCGGTTGTAACTGATAGCGTAATGTTACAGAAATTTGCAGTAGCACGAATGTGTAACATTTTATATTGTTCTTTATTATAAGATGGTGACTACATTTTTTGTTATAAATATTTAGTGTGTATGAAAGAAAGCAACAGCGTTATTTATGCGAAGTTAAATTGTATCAACAACACACAGACCTCTAAATAACAGACGTTGCAGGAGCCAACGAAAAGTTAGAGAATAACAGCATATATATATATCTATACACACAAATTAAACTTTTGAAGACAAATCACCTTTAAAATATTTTGTTTAATTTTCTTGGCGACGTTTCTAGCGAAACTTTGTTCAAGCCAGAAACAAGCCTGTCGGTTCTGAAAGGAATGCAATAAAAGAGAAAAGAGGTTTACTTAAGAATGCAACACGAGATATAAACAATATAGTATTGACAGTATAACAATTTTAAAGAAGAATGTTACGAGCTATTGATTAAAACTAAGGAAATATAAATATCGCTAAGAAAATATAAATAAAATATCAAAATACAGTTAAAATGAACAATTCAAAAATATTAAAAGAAATAAATAAACTATTTTTCAAAACCATTAAAGAAATATTTTAAAATAAAATAAGATATTTTTTAGTTTATACAAAGAAAAAAGAAATATACCCATGTGTTAAGGGTTCTAAGTCAGCACATTCAGTTAATAGCCATTTAACTAGCTATACATTTAAATGTTTCATTGATTGTAGGTAGCATTTGTGACAACTGCGACAAGCCTCGTACTCATTAAGCCCATATGGAAACACATACCTAACATTTCAATTAAAGAGGGCCCGGCATGGCCAGGTGGTTAGGGCGCTCGACTCGCAATCTGAGGGTCCCGGGTTCGAATCCCCGTCCCACCAAACATGCTCGCCCTTTCAAACGTGGGGGCGTTATAATGTGCAGTCAATCCCACTATTCGTTGGTAAAAGAGTTGGCGGTGGGTGGTGGTGGTGACTAGCTGCGTTCCCTCTAGTCTTACACTGCTAAATTAGGGAAGGCTAGCGCAGATAGCCCTCGTGTAGCTTTGCGCGAAATTCAAAACAAACAATCAATTAAAGATCAAGATAAGCCTGTAACTCGGCGCTTCACCAAAGATGGTCATACCATTGAGTATTTTAGAGTAACTGTTCTGAAGTTTGTCACGCTAATTTTCCATGGGAGTGCAAAACGTGGTTTGATATTTTCTGTTGTTAGTGGAGTTTTGTTTGGAGAGATAATACTCTACAATAGAGCTAAACCAGGTTTGATATATTGTGCTGATAGGAATGCTAATCGCCCATAGCAGTGCTAAACCAGATTTAATATATTCTTTTGTTAGTGATACTAATTGTCTACGACAGTTCTAAACCAGGTATAATTAATTTAGTTGTTAGTGGTGCTAACTATCTATGGTAGTATTTAGCCAGTTTTAATATATTCTTTTGTTAGTGATGCTAATTGTCTACGACAGTTCTAAACCAGGTATAATTAATTTAGTTGTTAGCGGTGCTAACTATCTATGGTAGTATTTAGCCAGTTTTAATATATTCTTTTGTTAGTGATGCTAATTGTCTACGACAGTTTTAAACCAGGTATAATTAATTTAGTTGTTAGGGGTGCTAACTATCTATGGTAGTATTTAGCCAGTTTTAATATATTCTTTTGTTAGTGATGCTAATTGTCTACGACAGTTCTAAACCAGGTATAATTAATTTAGTTGTTAGTGGTGCTAACTATCTATGGTAGTATTTAGCCAGTTTTAATATATTATTTTGTTAGTGATGCTAATTGTCTACGACAGTTCTAAACCAGGTATAATTAATTTAGTTGTTAGGGGTGCTAACTATCTATGGTAGTATTTAGCCAGTTTTAATATATTATTTTGTTAGTGATGCTAATTGTCTACGACAGTTCTAAACCAGGTATAATTAATTTAGTTGTTAGGGGTGCTAACTATCTATGGTAGTATTTAGCCAGTTTTAATATAATCTGCTGTTAATAACGATAATTGTCCATGACAGTCTTAGACCAAGTTTAATATATTCTGTTCTTAAGGCTGCTAATTGTCCATGGCAGTCTAAACAGATTTAATATATTTTTTGTTAGTAATGCCAATTGTATATGAGAGTGCTAATACAGCTTTAATATATTTTATTGTTAGTGGCGATAACTGTCTATGCAGTGCTAAAACCAGGTTTAATATATTTTATTGTTAGTGGTGATAATTGTCTATGCAGTGCTAAAACCAGGTTTAATATATTTTATTGTTAGTAGTGATAATTGTCCATGACAGTCTTAAACCAAGTTTAATATATTCTGTTCTTAAGGCTGCTAATTGTCCATGGCAGTCTAAACAGATTTAATATATTTTTTGTTAGTAATGCCAATTGTATATGAGAGTGCTAATACAGCTTTAATATATTTTATTTTTAGTGGTAATAATTGTCTATGCAGTGCTAAAACCAGGTTTAATATATTTTATTGTTAGTAGTGATAATTGTCTATAACAATGTTAAACTAGGTTTGATATATGTTGTTGTTATTGTCTAGACATTGACAAGTCAGTTTTAATATATGCTTTTGTTGGTAATGCTAAATGTGCATCAGAGTACTAAACGAGATTTAATACATTTTTTTAGGGTAGCTAATTGTCTATGAAAGTAATAAACCATGTAATAAACTATTCTTAATAATGATAAACCATGCTTAATAAATTCTGTCGTTTGTAATGCTAACCGTCTAAATAAGTCAGAACAAATTATATCATGTTGTTCTATCATTACATCATTTGTTAGTAACGCTAATTTCCCTGACAGTATTAAGCCGGGTTTGATATATTGTTTTGTTAGTGCTATTACAGTGCTAAACAATGTTTAAAGTATTTTGTTTTTATTAATACTATCTGTTCATGGGAAGCTAAACCACTTTATTTTATGTTGTTTATAGTGGTGATAATTTTCTATGACAGACCTAATCCATGTTTAATATAATATATTCTGGTGTTACTAATGCTAATTGTCCACACCAATAGTAAACCAGCTTTAATATATTGTGTTTTTAGTGTTGCTAATTCTCTATGGCTGTATTAAACAAGGCCTAATATATTCTGTTGATAGTGGTGCTGAATATCTGTGACAGTACTAAACCGGATTTAATGTAATCTGTTGTTAGTAGTGCTACTTGTCTGTGACAGTACTAAACCGGGTTTAATGTAATCTGTTGTTAGTGGTGCTACTTGTCTGTGACAGTACTAAACCGGGTTTAATGCAATCTGTTGTTAGTGGTGCTACTTGTCTGTGACAGTACTAAACCGGGTTTAATGTAATCTGTTGTTAGTGGTGCTACTTGTCTGTGACAGTACTAAAGCAGATGTAATACATTTTGTTGTTAGATATGCTAATTGTCTATTACAGTCTAACCCATGTCTAATATATTCTGTTGTTAGTAATGCTAATTCTCCACGGCAGTGCTAAACCATGTTTAATACAGTCTGTTCATGATGTGAGAAAAACACATAGGTTCAATAAGTCTTGATACAAAACGATAAAACCCTATAACCCAAACGCTTTCGAAAGGTGAACCTTGCTTCTTCAAGGGCAAACAATTTGTCCTGAAGAAAAAAGGTCCACCTTTCGAAAGCGCTCGGTTTTTATCATTTTGTATTAATACATTCTGTTGTTAGTAATGCTAATTGTCCGTGACAGTACTAAATGGGGTTCAATATAATATATTCTGGTGTTAGTAATTATAACTGTCCATGACGATAGTAAACCAGGTTTAATATCTTGTTTTCTTAGTGGTTTTAGTTCTCTATGACAGTACTGTACGGATTCAATATATTGTGTTATTGGTAACGCTATTTGTCCATGACAGTGCTAAAGCAGTTTAATATATTCTGTAGATAGTGATGCTAACTTTCTGTGATAGTATTAAATCAGATTAAAGTAATCTATTTTTGATAATGATAATTGTTCATAATAGTACTAAAACAGGCTTAATATATTTTATGGTTTCTAATGGTAATCGTGTATGACATTAATAAGTCAGGTTTAATATATAATTTTGTTAGTAATGCTGTTTTGTCCATGGTAATACTAAACCAGGTTCAATATGTTCTTTATTTATGATGTTAATTGTCTACTACAGTGCTAAACGAGATTTAATGCATTTTGTTGCTACTAATGGTAATTGATCATGACAGTACTAAACAAGGTTTAAATTATATTTTAAACGATTCCAGTCGTCTATGACAGCACTAAACCATGTTTATTAGATCATATTCTGGTCTTAGTGATGATAATTGTCTATGAAAATGATAAACCAGGTTTAATATAGTCCGTTGTTGGTAATGCTATTTGTTCATGACAGTGCTAAACAGATTGAATATATTTTTTTTTCTGTTAGTAATGCTAATTGTTTATGACATTGCTAAACCAGGTTTAATACATATTGTTCTTAGTAATGCTAAGTGTTCATAACAGTGCTAAACCAGGTTTAATACATATTGTTATTAGTAATGCTAAGAGTTCATGACAGTGCTAACCAAATTGAATATATTTTTGTTAGTAATGCTAATTGTTTATGACATTGCTAAACCACGTTTAATACATATTGCTGTTCATAACAGTGCTAAACCAGGCTTAATATATTCTGTTGTTAGTGAAGCTAATTGTCCATGATAGTGCTCTAGAAGGTTTAATATATGCTTACGTTTGTGTTCCTTATTGTCTATGACAGTATTAAACTAAGCTTAATATATTGTTTTGTTAATGATGCTAACTGTAGATTACAGAACTAGTCCATGTTTATTATATTCTCTCTTTAGTAATGCTAATTCTCCATGACAGTGCTAAACCAGGTTTAGTATATTCTGTTGTTAGTAATGCTATTTGTGCATGACAGTATTGAACTAGGTTTAATACATTCTTTTGTAATTAATGGTAATTGTCCTTGACAGAGCTAAACCAGGTTTAGCATATTATTTTTTATTGGTTATAATTCTGTATGACAGCACTAAATGAGGTTTAATGTATTATGCTATAACAGTGCTAAATAGTGCTAAACCATGTTTATTATATTATTTTGTTACTGGTGCTAACGGTTTATGACAGTAATAAACCGGGTTTTATAAATTTTGTTTTTGTTGTTGCTAATTGTCCATGACAGCGCTAAACCAGATTTAATGTATTTTGTTCTTAGTAATGCTAATTGTCCATGAAAGTCCTAAACCAGTTTAATATATACTGTTGTTATTGGTGCTAATTATCCATGATAATGTTAAAATAGGTTGAATATATTGTGTTCTTACTAATGCTTATTGTTCATGACAGTGTTAAACCAGCATTAATATATTCGTTTGTTAGCTGTCCTAATTGTGTATAACATTACTAAACTGGGTTTATTATATTTTATTGTTAGTTATGCTACTTGCATATGACTGTACAAAACCATATTTAGTATATTCTTTATTTAGCAATACTATTGGTACAAATGAGTGTTAAACCATGTTTGGTATATGCTGTTGTCACTAACGATAATTGTCTTTGACAGTGCTAAACCAGGTTTGATATATTATGTTCTGAGTGATCCTAATTGTCTGTGACAATGCTAAGCCAGTTTAATATATTCCATAGTTACTGATGTGATAGTACTAAACCCGCTTTAATATATTCTGTTTTTAGTAATGCTAATTGTTCATGACAGTGCTAAACCAGATTTATTTTGTTTTTAATGATTCTAATTGCGTATGATATAATGAAACCATGTTTATTATAGTATATTGTGGTTTTAGTAATGCTAACTGTCTGTGAAAATGCTAAACCAAGTATAATATATTCTGTTGTTGGTAATGCCATTTGTCCATGACACTGCTAAACCAGGCTAAGTATATTGTGTTGTTAGTTATGCCAATTGCCCATGACAGTGGTACACCAGGTTTAATATATTTTATTGCTAGTGATATTATTGTCAATGTTCTTGTAGAATCAGGCTTATTATATTTTGTTGTTAGCGATGGTAACTGTTTATGAAAGTAGTCAACCAGATTTAATATATTTTATTGCTAGTGATATTATTGTCAATGTTCTTGTAGAATCAGATTTATTATATTTTGTTGTTAGCGATGGTAATTGTTTATGAAAGTAGTCAACCAGGTTTAATATATTTTATTGCTAGTGATATTATTGTCAATGTTATTGTAGAATCAGATTTATTATATTTTGTTGTTAGCGATGGTAATTGTTTATGAAAGTAGTCAACCAGGTTTAATATATTTTATTGCTAGTGATATTGTTGTCAATGTTATTGTAGAATCAGATTTATTATATTTTGTTGTTAGCGATGGTAATTGTTTATGAAAGTAGTCAACCAGGTTTAATATATTTTATTGCTAGTGATATTATTGTAGACAGTCATAGATTCTTGTGGTTTAAAGCTTTGGCGAAGTTTCTGTAGATGGTTATTGACTGTTATAGTTTAAATCTTTGACTAAGTCTCTGTAGACAGCTATCAACTGTGGTTTTACACCTCTGACGAACTTTCTGTAGACATTTAACGACTGTTGTGGTTTAGAACTTTGATGATGTTTCTATAGACTGTTGGGGTTTAACTTTGGGAAGTTGGTGTAGACAGTTGTAGATTGTATTGGTTGAAATGGCTTTGATGTATAGAAGTTGTTTGAAGCTTGGTTAATAAACAAATGTTCTTCGTGCTTGATACAAGATACACTATCCATCGTTTCATCTACAATCAATTCACGTTATATATTTATTCATTTTATTGAACTCCTCCCACAGTTTGGGGTTAGCAAGACAAAACTTGTATGGGGAGATGGCTTGGAGATTTCCTTATCTACACGGCGTAACCCCTATCAAAGAGTGCGAGAACGCGCCTGGAAGGTTACCCAGGGGTCGAGGAGTAGGTTTTAATGTCCGAATATGGCATCTGATTTTATGTTCCTATTCCACTTTGGGATCCCAAGAGTACCATGCTAGAAACTGTGTTCATATCGCACTCACAAGTTATGTGCCATACAAGCTCAGGCACCATGGACGTGTGTTTAACAGGATTTGTTTTCGGGTAAGGACGCCTCTTGGAGTAACTATAGAAGTAATTGGGGATAATGAAGGAGCGTGAATGGTACTTTGTCGTCTCTGTGAATCTTGAGATGGTCTTTGAAGCGCGGGTATGTTATACTAGTAACTTCAACGCCAAGTATTTGTTTATCCTTTAAATTAGATATCAATACATTTTACATTTTATCAGTAAACAACGTGAATATCATCAATATTTAGTGACATCAGGTTTGATTTGAGCAGCATAGATTGAGCTAAGTTGACGATATGGGATACGCTTATTTGAAAATTAATTATGCCTACAGAAGCTGTGAAAGATATGAATAAAAGTCATCTGTATGGTAAAAGTCACTTTATAATCAATATATGAAATGTATAAGTCGCTTTACAATTATTAGTTGCACGGACACTTTACAATTAATTCATGTATGATAAGTCTCTTTGCAATCAACATGTGCACGATAAAAGTAATTTTACGACCAATACTCTACAATAACTGTCACTCTCCAATCAATACCTTCATGTTAAAATAACTTTACAATCAACATGTGCATGATAAAAGTTACCTGTCAATCATCCCATGCATCAACATCTACGTGATAAAAGTTACTGTGCAATCATTACATGCATGATAAAAGTTACCTGTCAATCATCCCATGCATCAACATCTACGTGATAAAAGTTACTGTGCAATCATTACATGCATGATAAAAGTTACCTGTCAATCATCCCATGCATCAACATCTACGTGATAAAAGTTACTGTACAATGATTACATGCATGGTAAAGGTTACTTTAATCAGCACGTGCATGGTAAAAATAATTTAACAATCACTTCGTGTATGGTAAAAGTCATAACAATCAACACATGTGTGATAAAAGTCTATTTTCAATCAACTCGTGTATGGTAAAAACTAATTGACAATCAACAGTAGGTGTATGGTAAAAATCAAGGGTGACTGGTTTCTGCTGATATATCTACAGAAAATCTTAACTTCTGATTATGCTCTAGAACTTTCATTTCTTTATTACAATAACTGTAAAATATTCGAAGTCTTGGATTATATAAATACTCCAATTTGTTTTTCACGTCGTCTTCTTTTGAAATGCCAATAATTAATCGTGAAGAGCAATAAACTAACAAAAAGTATAAGCTCAACCACATTATACGTTACCGTGGAAACATATCCCAATCACTTTGTTGTGATTGATGAGATTTTAACGAGAATCAAAACTGATAACACGGTGATCAATATTGCAGGCATGAACTCATTGTTAATGATGATGACGTAACGTGTTTGGACGAAACTTTAATAAAAGTGTTTGTTTGCACTTCATGCTTTCTAAAACCATTATTGTACGAACTTACTAAAATAACTTATTCTTAAAGCTTTGAATTTTTCTCGAAAAGAATATCTGCGGGTCGCAAGTTTGAATCCCTCACTGAATACAGTTGCCATTTCAGCCGTGTGGGTGTTATAAAGTGATGGTTAATTTCATTTTCTATTGATGAAAAGTATCTCAAGAATTGGCAGTGGATGTTGTTGCCTAGCTGCCTTCCTTCTTGTCTATCGCTTCAAAATTACGGACGACAAATGCCACAGCCCTTGAGTAGCTTTGCACGAAATTCAAAGAAACAAAGAAATCGAAGAGAATACTTCTGAAAGTACAGTTAATGCTAAACCACTGTAAAACAATCTCAAGGAATCGACACATTTCTGACAGATATTTCAACAAAAATACTCATTATCGAGCAAAGAGAGTTCCTATATTTGCTTTGTAGAATTTAGAAAAAAAAATAAAAAAATGAAGCGAATTCTAGTTCTATAAGTATTGAAGGTCGTATTCGAAGCTATAATACATAAAAGCAAGCACTCATTCAAAGGCTCCAAGTATAATTTTTGTGCTTTTCACTCAGGATTTCCATTTTTGTAAACGTATTGGCTTCATATAATGAAACTCATTACTACTGTACAGTCTTCTATTTGGCGAAAATGATATTAATAAATAGATTTTATTCACGAAGCCCCTACAGTGTCACTGGATAAGATTGTATAAAACCATTTGCCCGCTTTTATTTATATCTAAAAGTCTGATAAGTACTGTCTGTCTGTGTCATTTTTATTTTGCTTTATAAATATGTCCATACAGAAACATATTAAGTTTGACTCGAATTAAATATATTTTATCACGTGTTAAATTATTTAACATTTCAGGTTCTAATAGGCATATGTAATGTCTACTTTGTGCCTCCATATATATATATATATATACCTAGTAACGTGGTACATAGTGACAAACGAGTATATATCAAGTTAATTCTTTCTTCAGTGGAACATTCTAAACTACTTCAGAAAATATTATTGCTTTCAGTTCTTGAGATATTTCAGGACAGGACTTGATTTGCACAAAAACCTAATGATGCGTAATCCGCAACAAGCCCTCGCGTCACAGTGAGCGCTCGCGAAAACCTCGTAGTATCAGATTGCGTTACTTAGGAAACGTAGAATATGCAGGCGCCTCTATGTGTAAGTGGTTTAAAATGAATGCTGCACGTGCATTCAACAGTTCAATATCGGCTCCAAAACCTTTGATTATATAGGTTGGGAATACCGAAGTTCGGCGTAAGCTTTTTGAAAGGTTTAACCTTCCGAGGAGAGGTATCTTGTCAAGATTTGCACAAACCGCGGAGACGTTGATGTGTATGCTTTCAAAGAAAGGCAGTACAGAATTCGTTCAATGACAGCTGTAAAGTTTGACACATACATTCGACTCAGTGAAATGAATTTTGTTCTTCCTCGTCGAATTTGTCCACATTCTAAACCAGCCTAATAAGAAAAAGTTAAGAGCTGCAGGTTGTTGTGCACCAAATAAATGGGTACAACAGTACATTGCGTGCGCAAACACGATACAATAAAAACAGTCACAAGGAAAACAAATACATTCACTATATGATGTTACTTTAATCTACTTTGTATTAAGACAACACATACACTACAACTTAGACGCACTGTAGCTTAGTATAATAACCACTATATTGTTCATTCAAAACTTGCATTGGAAAATTTATCAGAAACCCGCGTCGTTTAGAGAACAACTTTAAGTGTATACGACTAATAAAAAACTCTTTATGATTAGAGGTAATGATATTCTACGCTTTCGCCCGTTATATCAGTTTGATTTTCATTTAACATACCTAAAATGGTTTAATAAAATTACGGATCGTCGTTTAAAAATAAGTTTTACTGTATTGGCGAAATACTTTTACTGATGCATTATTTTATTTTTTAAATATTTAAAACTAGCTCGAGTACCCGTCCCCTGGACGGAACTTATGTAAATACATGATTAATGAAAGGTTATCTTAGGTCATGAAAAGTTCTTTCCCTTATATGTAATTGTAAAAAACGACCATAAAAACTGCAAAACACGAAATGTGAAACCACAAGTTTGCATGTGGGTCCGCATGGACCCATCAAACCTTTATGCCAAATTTGATGAAGATCTATACATAGGAGGTGTGGTAGTGGTATAAAACGCAAAAACGCTCATAAAAATCACAAAACTCAAAACCAAAACTGAAAATTTGTATGTTCTTCCGCATGGACCTAATGAACTTCCATACTAATCCATCTACACCCTGCGACATACAACAGACAGTACTGTTATATTTATATAGATATATAGCAGATAGAGGAAAACAATTGTTTACTATTACAAATAACTTCAGTTTTTTATTTGTTTGTTTCAAATCTTGTATTGTATTTCATACAACGTCTCTGTTATGACATTGCTTTTTTATGTATCAACCCACAAGGACATTAGTTCAGGTTTAACTTGTTACTGTACATGCTGTCTCTGAAATGATTCTACGATTTAAATAGATTGGTTTGCTTAACTTCCTGCTTCGTCCTTTCAAATATCATAAAAATTAGCACAACAAATTGAGGAAACTCAAAAGTATCTTTTACAGCTAATTATTTATTACATAGTTGTAAGAAATAAGAATGTTATCTGGAATTAAATATATAAATTTTAAACACGATAGGTCTAATGAACAGCCAACTGTCATTCCTCGACCAATCTATTTTTGTTATAAACCTATTCACTCATTTTATCTGTTCTTTTTTAACCGCAATAAGGGTTTTTGTAATTTGCTTTCATTGCTAGCAGTTGAATCCTTATTAACTTCTTAAACTTTGAATAATCATTCAAATTTATCAAGTCTGCCAAGAAAGTAACAACAGACACTTCCCGCGACAAAGTAATCAAAAGTAAATCCTTATGTTGACCAAACATATAGATTTTTTAACTTCTTGAGTAATACTTCAGAATTTACCCCCCCCCCCCAAAAAAAATCGACAAACTCTAGTCTATTTTTTGTTGCAAACAAAATGAGAAAAACCCTAATCAATACTTTCTTACGCTTCAGACTTTGAATGACGGTTT